>NW_026850629.1:0-174830 GCF_030913465.1 Colletotrichum navitas | reverse complement strand
TATATATTTTCTTCTCTTAGGGACTATAAAGAAGAAACTAGGGGATAATTAAAATAAGGTAAGGTAATTTAGAGATTAACTTAAGCTAATTAGAAGCTAGAAGATAAGTTAATAAGGAAAAAGTAGTTAGTCTAATTAAGTAAAAAACCTATATAAGGGAGACTAATTATATAGATAGAATATTAATAAACTTTCTCTTTTTCTTCTTAGACCTACCTTTTAGCTAGATTAGACTATAAGCCTTTCTTCTATAAGCTAATTACGCGTAATAACATAAGACAATTAGGAGCTTTTACCCCTTTAATTATAATAAGTCCTCTTCTAATTAGACGCTCTCCCCTTATAATTAAGACATTGTTTATTACTAATCTAAGGGATTTAATGCTTTAATTAAGGCAAGTCTTTAGCTAATTAAGGAAGCATCTTGTGTTGCCTTAGGGGTTATTAGTGTTTCTCTCTAGATTACTGCACTGCTTTAGTCCCTCTTACCTTACACCTTTCTAATACTTATACTAAAGTATAATAAGATACTAGCTAACTATAGGCAAGTTAGCTAGAAGTAAGCTAACTATTAGCTACTAGCTAGCTATTAGATTTATTAAAGTTATAGTAATAATCCCTTATGTAAATAGATCTATTGTTATTATCCTAGGGACCTGTCTCTATAGTATAACTAGTAGTATTATTTTTTTCTTTATTATCTTTATCTAGGGTATCTTAACTATAGTACTAGGTAGCTTTACAAGGTAGTAGCAGTAGTAGTAGTAGCTAGTAGACTTAGTGTTAAAGAGACTAGATTTTCTCCTCTTGTTCTTTAAGTTACTAGTAGACATAAGATTTACCTCTAGGTAGGTTACCTCCTCTAAATCTAAGGTGTATTTAATATAGCTTTTAAAGGCATAGCTAGGTATATAACTTAGGGCTACATTAGGCTATTAGTTAGGTGTACACTAGTTAGGTGTACATTAGTAATAGTATTAGTAGCAGTAGCTTTAAGTATTTTACTACTAGCTAAGGGTTTTATATATTTATTACTTATTTATACTAGTAGTAAAGTATATCCTTATGGTTTTATATTAGTATTATCCTTTAGCAAAGGGTATTAATAGTAGTATTAAATCTTATAGTAGTAAAGAGGGTTAGTACTACTAGTAAAGTAGATTACTCTCTTATAGGTATAGCTAGTAGTAATAGTGTTAAGGGCAGTAATAAGACTATTATTATTAATAATAAGGATAGTAAAGTTAATAAAGGTAGTAAAGGCTTTAAAGGTAAAGGTAATAAGGGCTAGTAGTCTAGTAGGTAGTAAAAAAGGGTATTCTAAGATATAAAGTTTTAATAGTAAAGTTAGTAGTAATATTATTAGCTATAGTTATTAGTGTATATATAGTAAAAAAGCGTAGATCTTAAAGGGAATCTAGTACTATACTTATAGTAAGGCTCTAGCTAGTAACTTTATTATTATTATTTAAGGGCTTTAATTAACAGTAGCTCTAGTAGTAGTAACCTTAATAGGAAAACAGAGGAAGTAATAGAGGTAAAAGAGTATAAAGAAAGGTAAGAAAAGTAAGGTTATTAATAGTAGTAGCTAGAGGTATAGTAGATCTAGCTAGATAGGTTAGTCTAGCGTAGGCTAGTAAGGGCAGCAGTAAAAAAATCTACTAGTAAGCGTATATTAGTAGCTAGGCTAGTAAAGTAAATACCTTTATTTAATTAGTTACTTTTAAGATAACTAATTAAATAGCTCTTAATAGTAATTTAGTGTATTTAGCTCTTATTATAAATTTAATAGTAGCAGAGGGTTAATTACCTATAGTATTATAACTAGTTATACTACTACTTAATATAGTTAAATAGGTAATAGATTTAATAACTAACTAAGAGCTAGAGCTATAGCTAGCAACAGCTAGTCTTATAGACTAGCAACAGGTAGGGCCTAGTAAGGCACTAGCTGTTAGCAGGATATTAGCCTAACTAATAGATCTATTAGCAAAGCCAAGAAAGTAGATCCAAAGGTTAGCTATATATTGTCCTATAATAAAAGGTGTAGATTAAAGTAGTTATACTACTACTTAATATAGCCTTCTTACTAGCTATTATAGATCTAATAGGAGAAGTAAGGCTATAATAGGTAATATAAAGTAATATAGTGTAAAGGTAAAGTGTAACAGTAGAGTAGTAAAATAAGGTAAATAATAACAAGGAGCTAAATAAATAACATAAGATAAAAGCTAGGTATAAGTGTAAGTTATCTATTAAGGTTACCTTTCCTTATAGGAGGAAATAGGTAATAGGATATATACCCCTAGGTATATGCCTAGATATATACTAATAAGGTAATCCTATGTCCTACCTATCTATCTACTATATAAGGCACTTGTCTTATAATATTACTAGGCTAAAGAGGAAAATAAGTTACTTTAATACTAAGGTAGGCTTATAGTACTAAAGAAATATATAATAAAAATAAAGCTACTTATAGTGTTTTATAATAAACTATTAAAAGAGTACCTAGAGGTAACCTAAATAATAAAATATATAAGATAAATATTTTTCTAGAAATTAATAAGAAAAAATATTAAGAAGTATATTAATATATATACTACTTACTAATATATAAAACTAAGGCACTATTTACTTTATAAAAAACTAGTTTTTCTTTTACTACTTAACTAACTATAGAAGTAAGTTACTATAGACTTTATTACTAAGCTACTAAAGTTAAAAAGATTTAATAGTAAAGTATATAATAGTATTTTAGTTATAGTTAATAAGCTTATAAAGTATACTATTTATTTATTTACTAAGGAAACCTTAATAATAAATTAGCTAGTAACTTTCTTAGTAAATAAAGTATTTTTTTATTTTAGACTTTTAACTTTAATAGTATTAAATTATAGGTCTTTATTTATAAGTTACTTTTAAGTAGTAGTATATTATTAGCTAGCTATTAAATAAAAGCTTAGTATAGCTTATTACCTTTAAACTAATAAATAAATAAAAAAGTAAAACTAGAATATTAAATACTACCTTTAAGCCTTTTATAATATTAAGTAAGATAACTAAGTAAAATAGTTACCTATAGCTAAATTTATTTATAATAGTTTATAGTATAGTATAACTAAGGTTATACTAGTAAAAGTACTAATAGGCTATATACTATAGAGTATATATAATATACGCTTAGTAAAAGTAAGACTAATAGAGGTCCTTAAGGCCTATAAAAAAGTAAAGTAACTATAAAGCTAAAGAACTATAATTAGTAAAATATTAAAGGTAGTTAATTAGGCCTATAAGAAGTAGTATAATACTAAGAGGTCTAATATAGACTTTAAGGTTAAAAAAAAAGTCTTTTTATTAGCTAAGTTTATTAAGTAAAAGAGACTATTTAAAAAGCTATTAAATAAGTACTTTAGCCTCTTTATAATAAAGTAAATAGTTAATAAAAGTAAGGCCTATAAGATAAATATAGGTACTAAATATAAGATCTATAATATCTTTTTTTTATTTTAGCTAAAGAAGTTCTAGGGATTACTAGTAAAGCCTTAACTAATACTAATTAAGAAGAAAAAAAAAGATATATATAAAGTAAATTAAATTATAGTTTATAAGAGGCTATAGTAAAATTAATAGTACCTTATTAAGTAAAAGAGATATAGTAAAAAGAAAAACTCTTAAAAACCTTAAGGAATATTATAAAAAGATTATAATATAACTATAAGTATAAGGTTACTAAAAAAAAATAAAAGTATAGCTAAGTAAAGTAAAGATTAGCCTAAGGATAACTAGATTAAAGATTTAATTATTATAGTACTAAGGCTAAAGAATATAGGTAGCCTAAAGGCTAAGTATTTAAAAAGTATAATAAGTAAAAAAAAATAAACTAAGAAAAAGACTAAAGAGAATACTAAAGTAATAATAGTAAAGTCTACTTACTACTTTACTTATTATTCTCTAAATTACTATTACTAATATTTCTATTATTATTATTATTATTATTATTATAAGTAAAGAATATAAAAAATATAAAAGTATTACTTTTATTTTTATTAGCCTTAAAGTTAAGCTTACTAGTATACTAAAGAAAAGTTAATAATTAGTATAAAAAATACTAAAAAAGTACTAAAAGAGTATTAAAAAGAACACTTATAACCTAAAAGTAAGTCTAAGACTACTTTAAAAAAAAAGTAGTCTAAGCTATAATAGTAATAGTCTACTCCTAAAAAGTAATAGTCTAGGCCTTAAAGGCTATAGTAATAACCTTAGTAGTATAAAGTATAAACTTAGCTAGCTTAACTTAGTAGTAAAAGAAGTTAATAAAGGTCTTAAAGGCTATAATATAGTACTAGTAAAAAAGCTACTTTTTCTCTTTAGCCTTAGCCTTATACTTAGTATTAGAGGCCTTAGCTAGGTTAACCTAGTACTAAAGTACTTTTTTAACTATAACCTAGGCCTTATTAATCTTGTCCTAGGCTAACGTTAGTATAAAAGGTTACTAAGGGGGCACTAAAGAAAGTAAATATATAATAGTACTATAGTAAATATAAGTAAGCTTAATAAAATAGTTTATAGCCTTAAAAAAGTAATATAGCTTAATACTAGCTATAGTAGTAATATAAGTAGTTTACTTAAGAGGTTAATAGCTACTAAAAGTTATAAAAATAACTAAAGTAAAAGTAAATATACTAGAATATAAGACTTATTATATATAATAGTATAATAAATATACTTATTACTAGTAGCTAAAATATATTAGCTATAGTAATAAAAAAAAAGCACTAAAGAAGTACTAAGTATAAAGAAAAGTATATAAATAGTCTTTATATAGTAAAAAAAAATAGTAATATAAGTACTTAATATACTAAAATACTAGTTAGTTATTTAATAAATATAGTAGTTATAAAGTATATTATAAATAAGTTTATTTTTTTTAATATAAGTATAAAAGTAATAAAAAGTAAATAAAGTAAAAAAAAGTACTAAAAGGCTAATAAAGCTACCTTAGTTAATAAGACTAGTAATAGTAAAGCTAGTAGTAGTAGTAGTAGTATTATTAGTAAAAGTATTAATAAAAGTAAAAAAAAATATAGTAATAATAAAAAAGCTAGTACTAATACTAGTACTATTATTATTATTATTACTACTAAGTAATAGTAATAATAGTAATAGTAGTAGTAAAATAAAAAAAATAAATAATAATAATAAAATAAAACTATTATAAAAAATTAAAAGTAAAAAATTTAAAAAAAAAGTAAAGCTAAAAAAGTTACTTAATTAAGCTAAATAAAAATAATAAAGTAAATTATAATAGTATCTTAAGCTTATAAAGTAAAAAAAAATAATAAAAAAAAAATAAAACCTAGAAAGTTACTAGTATAGCTTATTAAAAAATAAAATAAAGGCTTTTTTTTATTATAAAAATAATATAACTTAAGGCTAAAGCTATAAAAAAATAAAAAAAATAAAAAAAGTAACTATATAATAAAAGCTTACTAAAGATATATAGTACTTAAGAAAGTATTATAATTAAAAAAAATTAAAAAAATAATAAAAGTATTATAAGTAAATAAAGTATTTTTATTATAAAGTAAATAACCTTTAGTAAGGCTAATTAAGTAATAAAGGCTTATAACCTAGCTAAAAATAACTATAACCTTAAGAAAATAATAGTCTTAGCCTAGTTAAACTATAATAGCTATAAAAGTAAAATTAAAAGTAATTAGCTAGCTAAAGAAATAGCTATTTACTTAGTAACTTATTAAGCCTAAAGGTGTTTTTAGATACCTCTAAGATACTAGGTAGTAGTAGAGCCCTAGGGGCCTACTAAAGCACTACTTAAGGTCCTAAGGACAAGACCTTAAAGGGGGGGGATTATATTAGGTGCTAGAGGTAAAGGGCACTAGGGGACTACTAGCTATAGGGCTATAACTAAGAAAACTATTATCTAAGGGTTATATAAAAGCAGAGTTTATAAGAACAAGAGAATTAGGAGAAGGTAAATTAGAAAATAGTTATAATTAACCTTTAACTACGCTATTTATAGACTCCTTTACTTAGTACTGTAACCCTTCTGACATAGATAGACCCTGCTGGCATAAGGATTGTATGGAGGTGCGAGGATATAGCCTGTAAGCACTAGTTTTAGCTGTTATGCCTAATCTTGATATTTCATCTGTTGTTTTAGCAAAGTGAGGGTCCGGGTTTGTGGTTCTCTCGATGCCGTAATGGCTCTGCCGGCGCCCGTAGTTTCCCCGGTGAATTTGCTCCGGATGAAGAATATTCCAGCAAACCGATGCAGAGTCAAAGAACGATGCTTGGGTCGCGCTGCTAGCCCAGAGCGACACCTTTTCTTCTCCTTCTTGTACAGATTACTTGTAATATAGACCCCACGGAACCATAGTCTTTGGTTGGAGCGTCAGCCCCCTTGGCTAAAGTGAGCGAAGGTTTAATAGGAACTTCAGACGGCTTGTGGATGTTCACGATCGATTTTACCGCTTATCCGGCGCTTCTCGCCAAAGCCGTTGGAAGATTGGCGCCAGGATGTCTGCAATGGGAGTCTACAAGACGCCATATCCATGTACCTTGTCCATACCGGCATGCCGAATTGAGTTCGCTGGAATCTGCGTTCGTGTCATGACCCTCTAGCCAATAGGCTGAGCTGGGTGAGTCTTGCTGCTTTTGCTCACTTTGTACAATAACCTGAGGGAGGCAAGGGTGAGGCCAGTTTCAGGCTGCCCCCATCAGGGCCAGAGGCTGTGAGGCCATCGCAGGACACCGGAGGGGAGCGGTGATGGATTTTGTAGTCTATCTGTTTCACCAACAGCGAATACCAAGAAAAGATAGGTGAGAGGGAGGTGTGCTAGGAGCGGAATTTGTTATATCGACTTTATATCGTCTATGATGGAACATGAAGATAAACTATTTCTTTCAACTGTTTCCTACCGTGCTATTTCTACTCCTAAAGTATTTTTAAGCTCCCGTGATTTCTAGATCGTCGTGGTCTTTGCTGCTAACATTAATAAAACGCGAGTCACCTACCACCTGTGATTGGTAGCCTTCACATGATGAATGCCTCTCTGTTACAACAGCTCTTTCAAAACCGCCTGTGGACACCGTTGCCTTCACTGTTGCGCCTACGCTGCTGGGTTGAGTACCACGGGTTGCATTTGTGTGGTGGGTGAAGCCTATCATGGTCAAGCTCCATGGATCCTTTGCTTTTTTGGGCTTTTTTGCCCCTCCTTCTGACAGTTCATGACCATCAGACCCCTGGCACGTTTTGGGTGTTCTGCTGATGGACTTTTCCCAGAATCTCTTTCTAAAGATTGGAATAATCATTGGAGCTTGGCCGACAAAAATAGCCACGAAATCTTCACGGATGGACCACATGGCCCCGGGTCCAAACTGACCTGTTGGCTAAAGAAATCAGGTTAGCTTCCCAATATAATGAGCTTCTCTTTCTCACATACATGGAAAATAAGAACAACACGAATGATAGAAGCCGCCATCACGAAGACGCCTAGGCTAAAGAGAAAATATATACCGATTCTGCGCCAGACTGAGGCTCGGACGAGGCTGATGACCTTTGAAGTAACTTAGAAGCCACACCATTTGCTTGATTTCGGTTACTTACAGGAATGGGGACGATGATAATACAAAGATCTGTAGTGACATTCATGACTAGAATGCTATAGAAATAGATCTTATTCTGCGGTACGCAGTTTTCTGGAAACATTGTTAGACCCGTTGTTATTCAGATGACAGACTGAAAAGAATTTAGCAACCTACCTCCGGGGTCTGGTCTTATTTGCCACATAAGGTTAAGAGGACGGCAAGTCAGGAAGATAATCAATACTATGATGACTGCTGTCAATCCAACCAGCCCCATGAGGGGAAATAAGACCTTTTCAACCCATTGGCTCTTGACCAATCTTTTATAAAAGAATAACACTTGGGATTTGCCTTATTAACCGCTCTGCATCGAATGGGAAGACTGGCTGGAGAAAGGTTGAAGCACCTACTATTAAATTTTAACGTCCAAACAATTGTGACGTAGCAACACATGCCGGCTATGAAGTTTTTCGAGCCATATTGCCATATTGCACTTGACGATCCAGGCTATTAGTTCAGAACAGTCGACCTCGGATAGGTTTCCCAATCACGTTTACCTACAACTCTGATTCTGGCATTGTTTCCCGTTGTTCATGTGTCAACAGTGAGGTGTGTTGGCCGCGTGCAACCAGCACAAAGAGCGTCCCCATAGTAGATACAATCGTGTAGAGAGCCTTAGTGTTGATGTTAGCTTCTCTCGATGATCTCGCTATCAGCGGTGCTCGGATCACGACGTGTCTACCCAGGCAAAGAAAACCAGATAGTCATCTGGCCGGTATCCAGAAACCCCGACCATTTTCGTGCGGCAGAATACCCTCAACGCGATCATAATAGTGGCGATCGCGTAAAGAGACCAGATTTCGGCGATGGATGGGTTTATATTCATTGTGGTTCGTTGCCACAAGAGACGGTTGCTGTTGGGTCCCGATGGAGCGTAGGTCGGATTGCTTCAAGCCTGTGGTTCTACCTAACGAGCGAGATCAGAAACTTAAATAACGCCCACCTGTTAGTTAAGAAAGTCCAAGTCCGGGATAGCAGGAGTCAGAAATGCCCCTCAAACTTAAACTATATCGCACAAGGTTGAAGACTGGTGTGTACATTATGATTACAGTTTGCTAGATAACTCTGTGTTATACAACATAACTCTATGCTATCCCAGCATTAGTCAGGTGATATTAGAAAGTGAAGCCTCCCATTCTATCTAATAAGGTTATAGCGATAAATAGTACATAACGAGGGCGATCTGTAAATCAGTGATATTAAGGTACTTGGGTATCAGACTGGCAAACATGTTGACTACTTACCTTCTTAGGTTACCAGCTGAAGATGCAATCTTGATTTTGACCGTGATTAGAATTCAAGAGCTACGTACCTGAATGAGAGTGACCTTTTACTGCCTAAATTACCCGGGGATTTCAGTCATCAAGCCTGCTACTCTAAACCTCCTTCTCACAGAGGATGCGAAGAAACGAAAAAGGGGAACTGGTGTACAACACACTAGCTAGCCTATTTGCCAACAGAACTATGTCCTTAAAGGAAGGAAAACTAACGGAAAGTCTTCAAAGCTTCCTTAAGTGAATCTTATTACTCCACTCCTCCCTCTCTTGTGTGAAGGCTCAACTACGCGCATAACTAATGTCTGCTAAGTTGCAGGGAGTACATAGTTTCCCGTGCAGATTAACTCCGATAAGGTGCAGACGTTTAACGTTCTCAAACAGGGAGTTTTGAACCTTGTAAAGAGGAGGGACTTCCCGTGTCCCTAGCTCTGTATTTCTCAAAAAATACTTTTGTGTCGCGAGTCATTCAGTGAAGTGACCGCGCCCTGGGACCTTGTTACGTTGTTGAAAAAAATATCATCACTGTTGCAACCACGGTGTGCTAGCGACGTATTCGTCAGCCTTTCTTACGCCAGCTTGGCCTCTACAACCTCTCTTGAAGCTTTTATAGCTTTTTATTAAAGCCCTCCAGGTCAACAAGGACGTAGATATTTGACCCTGGTAAAAAAAAAATAGGAAGTCTACAATAGGGCTGCTCTCACCATCGTCCGATATTCCTGGGTGACGCGGCTGTGAATATCAGGAAGGGGGGGAGATGGCTAACAGCTTGGTAGCTGTGGCGTCATTACGAAGATTGCCAACGGATGTGATTCGAATCGAATGAAGACTTACTGCAGATATTGGGATATCGATATTGAATATCCGTGTTCAGCAAGACGTGAAGTTTAATAATGATCAAGCAGCCAGTAGGCCGCTCGGCCGAGCTTCCATTTTCCAGCCACATTCTGTCGGCCGCAAGAACAGTTGACGGACAAGGAAGAAACATAACAATTTGTAGCAGCGTATGAAGCGGTTGGTGACAATAACAGCATTAGGGTCATTTGATCAAGACCATCACACCGCTCTGTTCCAGGCCGACTATGGCCGACTCCCACTGGCTCTCAAAACAAACCTTATTTCTATTGAAGCTTGAAAGTCTTCAATTCTCTTTGGTTCCAATACCTATTTGGGACTTTGGTTACATTTATCCAGTGACCACGCAGAGACTAGCCAAACAGTTAAGCCATCGTTCGATGTGCGAACAAAAGACAGCACGGCATCTACTCACATCCTTCGGCATATCAAAGGAATATATCAAAAACATAAAGGTGCTGTCACGATGCACCTTTTCGGGTGGGAAAAGTCATAAGAAAGTGGCTTCACTTTTCTACGTGAGACTACCTGGTCCGCGCCGTAGATATACTTATCTTCGTGGTTGATCAGGTAGGTGGAGCCGTTGGCACCGGATCATCTAATAATCCGGTCCAGATAAAATCCTGCAATGCTGCGGGACAGTTGCCGAGGTTCAAATGGTTCAAGATCAAGAAACGATTCATTGCATTATCTAGAGTACAAATGCCTTATATTTTCTTCCCTCTACTCCAAGGGAACGTTCAATGATATACAGTGAAATTAGAATAATGTTCGTCTTTTGGACCAAGAGCCGCGAGATGTTCACTCGAGGTCAATAGAGTTGAGGTCATCAGAGTTGAGGTCATCAGAGTTGTCAACAGAGTTGTCAACAGAGTTGAGGTCAACAGAGTTGAGGTCAATAGACTTGAGGTCAATAGACTTGAGGTCAAAAGAGTCGGGGCCGGTGTAGTTCTCGACCCAGGCGTTGGGCTCGTTGGTGATGAAGAAGTCGGTGCTAGGGAGGACGTGGGAGCCGTTGCGGAAGCTGAGGCGGCTGACCTGCTGAGAGACGGTGAGGGTAGCGGCACCGTCGTCGCGGACGAAGTCGAAGGTGCGGGAGGAGTTTGAGCACCCGGCGCCCCTGATGTCGGGGATAACGTTGGGGCCGCCGGCGCCGGGGATGGCGGAGACACGGGTCGTGCACTGGACGCCGATGGTCTCGCCGGGCTGGTAGACGGTGAAGCCGACGCTGGAAAAGGTGCGTTAGTAAACCTGCGTTGCGATTTCCATGATGTGCCGAGGGGTTCAACTTACACGCACTGTGTGCTGTGGCCGATGCAGCCGGCGGCGAACTTGCCGACGCGGAACTCAACGGTGCTGCTCTTGTCAATGGCAGCGGCGGCGGCGACAGCGGCAGAAGAGAGGATGGCGGCGAACTTCATGTTGGCGGTTTGTTGAGGTTGGAGTATTAGAAAATAAGTGTGTTGGTGAGTTGGTGGTTGGAGGAGCTGCTGATTGCTGAAGACGACGACACCGACAGCATTATTTATATTCTTTGTTCAGACAACTGGCCCTGGTCAATACGAAGAGTAGCAGGGTTGTCTGTACATCGGTGGCAATGATTATCGTCACCGGCGATCGGTGGACCCCTTGAGCCAGCCGGGCTCGTGTTCTACCCGCTTGCCGAGCCACTTACTCCATATTAGTTCACCTAGTTACGCGTGGGGCGTCATGGAGTTGGGCAGACAAATAAACAAAACATGGACCAGGTTCATCACAGCCCGCGAGTTGCTGCTAGAACTCGAGCTTCCAATGAGGCAAGTGTTGCAAAACCTGTGAAGGTAGCCCGAAAAACAACAACAACAACAACAGCATTTCAACGCTCGGAATTCCGTCTTTTTGCTCAGAGGGTGGCATCGCATTGGCCTAATCCCCTCCTAACAAGGGGTGGAGATCACCCTCCGAAAAGGGGGTTGTCAACCCCTCGAGCCTTAATTCCCGCAATCTCGCCCAAACCAACTCTGGCATTTCCACTGTAGATCTGGAATTCCCTCCTTTGAACGGGTCGAGTTCCGGCAACTGATTGTCGCCGAATCAGACGAACATCGAGATGAATGCTTTTTATTGGACAGCCCCACGCAGTTCCCATTGAAGTGGCGCGGAGGGACTACCAGTACGGGAGCGTTCAATTTATCTATTTTTGGGCGATTTGCCTGGGTGCTTCCATGACGGGATCCCCGAGATTTTTTTCCCAGCCCATGAAGGTGGACTTTGCGTAGGCCAAGCTTTCTCGCGGCGTCGGCGAGCCGGGTTAACGCCCGCCCTATGCATAGGCATTGTGCATTCATTCCCTTTCCCCCTGTTTACAGGTTGGCTCATCGGCTGCCAATGTTTTTAATTGTACACCATCTCCCTATCCGATCAGCCCTTAACGTGATCATTCAAAAAGGGCTTGGAACGTCGCCTATGCTTGTTTTCCTTACTCTCGAGAATCAGTATTTAGACTCTAACCCTGAGTCCAATATTGCTAGGCCGCCATTTTGCGCAGTGGTAAGTTACATGGGCTATCACATCAATGAACGTTTTCTAATATTAGGGAAGCGCATAGCAAAATTGCATACTTTCTTTCACATTTTTAAGGTTTCGGGTGTCGTACCACCTCGGGGGAACCGCAACCCCTATACGAAATCCACACCTACTGCTCCGGGGTCACGGAGAAGAAAGTTAGGACACCGCCTATCAGCCACTGGTGGGTATGGCACAAGAACGTTGAACAGATGCTGAAAGAAGTTGTCACCGCAGCCAATTCAGGCTTGGAGACCTGACTGGGCCGGGTTGATTTACCGAGATCTAACTAAACCATGTGCCGAATTGGTTCGGTGCAACCTCTCGCTCGAATGGTATACTACGTATGCCATGCGATCATATTAGCTTCCCCACAATACATACATAGTACCCGCACAATCACGAGCAAAATACCCAGCATGCTAGCTAGCGGTGTACGCCGTGGCGATGGAAGAGAAGCTTCAAGGGTTTGGCCGGTCAATGCCAGCCGGCCCGGGGCATGCTGTCTTTTGACTTGTTAGCTTGGGAGACATGTTCTCTGAATGAGGCGGTGAGATAGGCATAAGCAACCCCACCAAGCGCATCCCGCTTGTTCCGTGTCGAGGCACCGAACTTGGTGGTTGTGGAGGGGGTTGGTTCTTCGGTTTGCAAACATGCCACCGCCATCTGTCTCCCTTTGACTTTGCCATGACTAGCACTTCCATAACAGTCATCGATATGGAACACTTCAAGACCTAGAAATGACACGAGAATCTATCAACCCATTAGCAGCCCCGGGCGACCCAGTCCTTACTTTTAGACTTGTCACAGTAGGTCTAAATTGCCGACTAAGTAGTGCTCGACCAGGTGTAAGCGGTGTTGTAAATTTTATGTAATGCCTAAACTACTAAAGCTTTTACATCAGTGCCATACTGTATTAGCCGGGTTAAAAATAATTATTCTATAAAGATTTCATTTACATTAATTGACACAGCCCTCCTGGCAGCCGTTGCGGATCTGATGGGGTGAACGGTCTCAGAGTGCCGGCTTGTGAGGGTGCACGGCGGAGTCGCAAAGATACACAGCAAACGCGTGTAACGTAACAGCAACGCAGTGAAGAGAAAGAAGAAAGCAAGTACCAGCGAATTAACACATGCAAAAAGATAGGTTTCTCTGAGTAGAGAGTATATTCCTTGCTCCACTTTATGTAATGTCACGACGAGGCTGCTACTACACCAGGGGGCAGCAGTAGAATGCCAGAGCGATTTGTTCAGCGGCCAATGGTTAAGCCTATTTTAGAAGGCACTGCCACCACTGCCACCGCCGCCGTCCATAACTATGCAAAAAACGCCCTTTTTGCCATAAATCCACCATCGCTAACAGACGCCTACGATGCCTAAGATAGAGCCCTTCTACCTAACCTTTAAAGAGTGCTAGCAACGTGTATAGATTTACTATTACAGAGTACAATAAGGGCATTACTTATTAAGCAAAAGGCTAGACTAATAAGCGTAATTAATTTAACTTTATCTATAATTGAGCTAGTAATTACCTACTTTAGGCTACATAAAGAAATATATTACCTAACTTTATATAACTTTCTAAATCCTGACCTTCTTATTAGTTAGTTAAGTAAAATCTAAAATAGGCTTAACTTACTAGCCACTAAATAAATCTCTCTAGTAATACTCTACTACTACCTACACTAGAGGAGTATATAAGTATCTCTAGATCTATAGGCTTTTGGCCTTGTACCCCTTTTGGCCTATTACATTAATGCCTTATAGTGTAATTATATTACACCTAGTTGTTAGTATTTTTACTTTCTACTATACATAGAACTAGTTAATTTAGTATTATAGGGACTTATCTATATGTAGTAGAACTTAAGTAAATACCTATTAATACTATGTAACAAGAAAAAGAGAATCTTTGCATACGCTTGAAAAAAGATCTCGCCCTCTCGGGAGGCAGCCCAGCACATTGCGCCGAGGGGGAATCGAACCCCCGGCTCCCCGACGCTGCTTGGTGGCAACGGAGAATTTTACCACTAAACCATCGGCGCGTGTGGATTGAATATCGTTCTCATTGTGGTGAGAAATCGGGTGGGAGACGAAGATGAAGGTCGGCGAAGGTGGCGTGAAAATAGACAATGGAGATTTTGGTGATGGCCGCTTGCACTAATTACCATTTTAACGAAGACTAGACCCAAAGGCCTCACCTAGTGAGCCTTAAGAAATCCATGCCTCGAAAAGACCAAATACAGCTCATTTCTATTCATGGTTAGTAGAGCTACGACTATCTACAATGAGAGTTGTATATTAACATTCTAGCCTGCATTATTTGCGAAATTAGAAGGCTCGCTCAGGGCAAGACCTTCACGAGACTGGATATTTTTGGCAAGATATGATGATTACCACCTGAGTAAACTATCAGTTAGACCTCATGAGAACGAGAAGCTATATTGGAACTCATTTACAACAGTATAGGACGCGTTTAGATACTCGAACCACCTCTGTAACGAATCTCTTCGATTATGGATATTCATTTGTTAATCTACTCGGGTCTTATAGCTCGGTGAGAACGCCTACCGTTTCCAACTAATAAGCAGGGTACGATGATGGAGTGTTGTTCCTGACGCCCCGTTGTGATAAAAAAATTTCACCTCTCACACAATGGCTATATTAGCTTCTTGTCGCTGGCATCCCAGATGACTTCTGGCGAGATAGCGTCGATAGCAAAAAGCACTCACATTCTCATAATGAGTAATGCGTTAGCTCTGTGATGGTTATTACTTGTCAGCAGGCGATTCTTCCACATAATACAGGAAAACGCCGACGAAGAGCAGATTTCAAGTTCATACAACAAATTGGGTAAAATTCCTATTTTGTCAAAGTATGGTTCTCGGAAACCTCCATTTTTCAGGCATGAGGCACAGGGAGCATTATCATGGGCTCATATGTGATACGGCGGATGAATTCACAATCGTGGCATCGCCCTGGTGTTGATAGCGCTATACAACTTTGATGAAGAATAACTTGCGTTAATGCGTTGAAGAAACATAGCTGCCCGATTGCTTAGCGACAAAGGAAAGAGAGAAAATGCATTTACTTGACTAATCGCCTGGGCTCTGAAGTCTGAATGCCGCATTTGAGACCCATACACAAGGTCAAAGCGGCTAAATGACGTCCCACACTCTCTGGACGAGAACTTTCCCTCAACCTCGACTCTCACTTCTGCCGCCATCTCCTCGGCGTAAGTCTCGATTCCCACTGCGGTCATCTCCATCACCCAAGCGACCGCCAACGTCATGCCTTCTGAGCTCCCCACCATCGTTTTCATCCCCGGCGCCTGGCATAAGCCCTGGATATTCGACCTTGTGCGCGACGACCTCGCCGGTCGGGGCTACCCCACCGCGGCTGTTTCATTGCCCAGCGTCGGTAGCACAGACGTGAACGCTGGGCTTGGTCAAGACGCAGACGCTGTTCGCGCCGAGCTGCAGCGACTCATTGATGCCGGGCGGGAGGTTGTCGTGGTGGCACACTCTTATGGCGGCATCCCCGTTGCGAACGCCGTCGAAGGTCTCAATCACAAATGCCGTGTTGCCAAAAAGAAGACTGGTGGCGTTCTTATGATTATCTACGTGGCCTCTTTCGCTGTCCCGGCCGATGAGAGTCTATCTGATTCTGATGGCGAGGGACTGAAGCCGTGGTTGGATGTTAAGGTAGGAGACAGGAGAAACCGCATCCAGGACCACGACGTGGCTGACTCTTATTACCTACACATTACAGGACGGTTTTGTCTCACCCCGAGACCCAATCCCGATATTCTACGCTGACGTTGAGCCTTCCCTCGCTACCAAGGCAGCCGTCGCCCTATGTCCCCAGCCTGGCAAGACATTCCAAGATAAGTCCGGGTTTGAGCCATGGAATGAGGGCTTCGAGATGGGCTACATCTTCGCAGAGGACGACCAGGTTATACCTCTGGACAAGCAAATCGACATGGCGTCCCAATTCCCAGCCAGTTCCTTCACTGCTACTCTTACAGCTAGCCATTCACCTTTCCTCAGCATGCCCGAGACTCTTGGTAAAACCATTCAGCAAGCTGCACAAGTGGCAGTTGCAAGGAAGGCCGCTTGAGCCGGTGAATACGGGCAATTCTTTTGACGCTTCGATGGTGGTGATTTTCAAGCGCATAAGCACCTGGCCAGCGGGTCTACTGGTACGGATAGTGTACAATGCTTGAATAGGTTCCGTATAGACAGCAGGTCAATATAGTGACGATAAAAGTTTGATGTAGTCGGCGGACCAAAGGAGTCACTGTCTAGAAGCCGATTGGCAGTAGGGTTGGCAAAGGGCTATCACCCGTCGCCGCTCGCAGCCTCCAGCTGGCCCATAACTCGATCCGCCCACTTGTATCAACACAGCTTCATCGGGCATTTCCTGTCTTACAAAACCCGCCAAAAGACCACTTTGATGCAATAGAGAACAGTCTTCCCTACACGTCACGTCTTTTTCCGAGCTGGACTTCCATCCAACAATCTAAGGAATGAAAGCCTTAATGAAATCCCCAGGCCCAACGTCCGGCTTGTCATCGCCGCCTGGAGGAGGGATTTTCTGGCAAGTGTATTCGTTCTAAGCATTGCGTAAGCTTTTCGTACTTTGGCAGCTGGTTCAAATTCAACTATGGATGGACTTACGCAGGGAGTCGGAGCAGCGGTAACTGCAACCGCCATCAAGGCGCTGATAATGACGAAGACGCGCATTTTGAAAAAGGATTGGTCTAAAGGAAAGATAAATCCTTGTTTGAACTTGGAAACACAGAGAAATGAGGAAGAAAAATGGATAGTTGGATAACGAGCCCTGCTTGTTATTTTTGAGAAGTGGAAGTGATAAAGTATGCAAACCTATGACTGCTGGCACGTTCTTAAACCCCTTTTATAATGGGAAAGAGGGGTCTGTATGTACTCATTTGATTCTTCAATGTACAGTAATATCCAACGAGTTATTCCAGCTTACTGTGATCCCTGACGGGTAAGCCAAAATTGTGCTTGTACAAAGTCAGTCGTTTGATTATACCTACCTGGCCTGTGACTCCCTAGGCGGGGGATACCCACAAATCGCCAAGCACCGTCAATGGTCCGATTCCACGGTACCGGATACTCGGCAAGGCGATTTTATCTCAACCTGCAACAACTAGGACTCGAATAACAGCTGTCTTGACAGCCCGCTTAACTCCTCAATCAAGGCAATGTTCCCGAAGCCAGGGAACCGGGGTCTGAAACCTTCACTTGTGACAATGTCGTAAACTCGTTAGACATAGAGTACATTTACATATCACATACACTGGCTATAATACTACGAGGAATAGTAACAAAATCCGTAGCTGCTCATTGGTCAGCATCCAACTCCAAGTATGAGGTGTGCAGCCGGAAAACACTGGACTAGCCATCACAGCCGTGCCAAACCACCCGCTCTACTGGCCGATGCAAATGAAGTTATTGGCAAACCTTCCGCACCAGCCTCTGCGCTATCAGGCTACAAAATGGTTGCGCCTCCTACAAACGATGACAAAGTCGCGACGCCGCGCGCGACTTATCAGGATCGTCAGCCTTACAGCCCGGGTCCCCCCCCCCCCCGCTATAGATTTCCGTCTCTAACGTGCAGGGGCCTTGGCATCATCGCGGCCTCGCCGACACTGCATCTTTGTTGCAGAGAAATGGGTCGAAACATAGGTATGTGAACGCGGGAGGCATAAAAGCTAAGGCTTGATGCGATTCAACTATAGTTACATATCGTGTGAGTGATATAGAATTGCTATAGGTCTACGTTGGCTGACACACTGATTGTCTCATACACGAGTCATGTACAAGAGTACAAATAACCTTCATTAGTCTGCCCCGTAAAGGTTTCTAATCCCCTTCAGCCATGGCCGTTTTCTTTATTCCTTTATACATGCGTTTTGATTCCTGTCATCCGTTGCTACCTTACAAAGCACAGCTTGCTCCAAGGGACATATGTCGCAAAAACGACGCCCGTGATTCGACAATTAACGCCTTACGTGTTGTGACAGCCTAGACTAAGCTTAATTCAAACTTGAAGGCTGTTGACATCGATGAAGATGACTACGACAACGAGGGTAGAAATTGGCCAAGTAACAAGATATTTCAAGACATACGCATTAGAGACATAACTAAGCTTCAAAGGACTCTCTCCACGTCATGATAGTCCTTTTGTCACGATAGCTTGACACAGCACCTGTCAAGTGGATTATCATGTGCCATAAATCATGTGACGTTTCATTCATTACTTACATTACTTAACTACATAGTTATAGGATCTTCCCTTTGAATTTCTACTTTCATAAGAATAAGCCTTTCTTGGTCCTACTCTTATATACCTTACTGTGTGTGCTTTACCTCGTGACACCTTTACTATATACCACATTTTCAAAGCGTACAGTTTGAGAAATGTGTGGGGACATAATGGTCAAAATATAAGCAGTTGTCTAGAGAACGGCAGCCAGAACGTGGTTTGCTACTCATACAGTTACACAACTTCATTTTCAGGACTACATTAGGTAATTTTTATCATTGATCAAAACTAGTGCCTCAGTTTCATTCCTATTTAATTATAGATAACCTTGTGATATATATTATGACTAGGCTAGTACACTATCTATAATATACATTCAATATGGCAAAGAAAACTGGGGGGTTATTTCACTGGTCGCTGCCCTTTGTGAGCTATCTAGTGCTAGGCTTTGAGATATTACAAAAAAAAAAGAGAAATGGCTTTACTTGTAGCATCATAAAAAGAAGAAAGACTTCCCACTTGTAACGATAAGAACTGCTTTCCTCATCAGCACTAACACTACAAACTCCAAATCCCATATCACCCCCCCCCCCCCCCCCCAAAGGCCTCTGCAATGACTTGGGCAGCGGATTGACTTGTGATGTTTAGTTGACAGTAAGGTGTTTTACTTTGGGCATTATTTTGCCAGATCTATATTCTGTCGTATCACGCTAGGCCCGGGGCCGCAGTGGGTGAAAGGGGTGGCCTTAGAATGATTGGAAGTCATGCTGGGGAAGGTCGATTCCACGAGGCGCCAGGGGCCTAGACTAAGCGGTGCTGTCTTTACTGTTTCTATTTCAAAGTACGTGGCCAAGGCTGGTAGACACACGATTTCGCTGGGTGACTTGTTCGAGACGAGTGGGCTCCTGGGCAGCGAAGACTCGGAGATTTAGCGCGCGAAGAGCATAAAGATCTTGCTTAGTACCAGTTTACAGGAGACCCCGTAAGCATAAAATATTGTGTGGTATTATCACAATTCGCTGCTGTTCATACCTACTTCAGTAGTCATCCACTAAGGACGCAAGCAAGTGTCATTTTGACAAGGTGATTGGACCGGAGCTTGTCCGACAAATGGTCATGTTTCAAGTACGGAGTATACTGCTGGGACGGGAAAACGCCCGTGGAGGGGAGCATATAAACATGTATAACTTGAGTGTTGAGATTTTGCCTACTGCATATTTACCCGGGGGGTCGAGGGGTGGGGGGACCAAGACACCTTAGTCTAAGGCAACCAATGACTGTCATGATAGGAATTTGATTCTCGGGAGACGTCTTTTTCTTGCTGTATCCGTTTGGTGTATTCCCGGCAAAACAAACAGCATCTATATTCCTCGAATGCCCTCATACAAATCTGACTTTCAACCAAGCGATGCATGACGGAAACCCAAATGATACAATCTACACATCCATGGCCTCGGTGATTTTGATCCACATGTCACTATGTGTGAAAACAATGTTCGTCGTCTCCTTCCATCCGGCGTTGTGCGGCTCTGCGAGCTGGAAGTCAAACTGGCGCAAGAGCTGCTCATTCAACATGGATTAGCCCGTGGTCAGGAATTTCAACTCTCCCCCATCTCTCTCGAGGGGTATCATGTAGAACGGATGTCAAAAGCGATAGCAGCTGGCCAAACTCACCTCCCAGAAGATCTTGTTCAGCTCCATGAGCGCCACCTGCTTTCCAATACACATCCAGCGGCCGGTGCCAAAGACTAGCTCCACCGTCCTCTGCATCTCCTCCTTGTTCGGCGAGTCCAGGTACCGCTCGGGCCGGAAGACGTGAACGTCCTCGCCAAAGATCTTCTTGTTGCGCATCATGCCGTAGTGACAGTGTCCGATGGCCGTCCCGCCTGGAACCCATATACCGGCGATCGTATCGCCGCCTGGGGGCACCACTTTGTAGTGGCCGTACGTCACGGCCGGCCGCATGCGAAACCCTTCCCACATTACAGCCTACGACAGAATACACGTGTTAGTTTACTTGCAACTTGCTGAGTATTGCACTCCTAGTAATAATACCGAGTGGGTGAAAGAGGGCTACGGGATAAACCGTTGTACGCACCTGGAGGTACGGCATGGATTGTGCCTGCGCGAGGGTGATGGGCACCGAGACACTCCCCTTGGCAAGAGCATCTTTGATGTCGGTCTTGAGGCGCATATCTAAAAAATGAGAGTTAGTGAATTTACACACTGTCCGTTATGATCTCGACTGCGTTGTTGCAGTGGACACTGATTTGTTGGATCAGGATTGCGGACGGGTTTAAAACATACTAAAGGTTCAAACTGATTAGTCCACATGGCTCTCTAATAAAAATGTCTCTTCTTAGCAGCACTTACCAAACTCTTGGTGTTGCAATCAAATGCAACATGACAGAGCGGATGACAGTGGCAGTCGTATCGGAACCAGCGAAGATTTGAATCAGGGCCTCGTCCTCGATCTCGGAAACGCTAAGCCCATGACGCATGAAAGACCCCACCATGTCTCTGGCATCCTTCTCATCCACTTCAAAGCGTCTTCGAATTTCTTCTCGGCCGATTCTGATCATATTTGTCGTTAGCTGGGCGAAGAAAACGGGAGGGCCAAGCTGTCTGCAGCATACCCGACGACTCTGCCCACACCATACTTGTCCGTTGGGCTCGGCTTGAACCTGTTGTTGATGAAATTCCAGCGCATGAGGGGATGGAGCCACGTAACGTCGGAGATCAGGGAAGCCAGTGCCGCGTGCTTGTTGATATCCGCGCCGTACCCGTAGAGGTCCTCGCTGGCTTCCACCCAGCCAAACTCCTTTCCGTAGGCGAGCCTAGTGATAACGTCAAGCGTGAAAAAGCGACTGAGATCGGCAAAGTCGGTCTTATCCCTGGTGATGTGCTTCCTCCTGATCATGTCGGCAAACTTGGCGATCTGGATGTCGATGATCTTTTCGAGGTCGACGTCTCGTCCGCTGTAGCCGCTCGCCACCTTGGCCTTGACCCTATCGTGGGATACCGTGTCCAGTGTGTCTGCCAAGGAGGGCCTGTTGTAGTCGATGCGGTTGACCGACCACCACGGGTCGCGCTGGTAAGTGCTGCGGGCGCCATTGACCTGCTTCCAGACGTCCGGGTCTAAGGTCACCATGTAGTGAGGCCCGGTGCGGACCAGAGGTGAGTTGTATTTCTCCAGGCTGAGGTAAATAGAGCCAATGTCACCGGTGACATAGTGGTAGATGGACCAGAAGTGGGAGAACTTAGCCAGGAAAGGACCCGGGACGTGTCTCAGCTTGTACCATGCGATGATGGAGGAGATGATGTACCAAGACACGAAAAGAGCTGCAGAACACTTCAGGACAGTGAATATGTCCAACTGCATTAATTTGAGCTCAGTCATGATGGTGGAGCGCCTCTTGAAAGTCCTTTGGGTCTTGGGGCGGATCTCGATAACAACGGCGGGCTGGTTTCTCGAAGAAGTTGAAGCAAATGAAAAGTAGAAACCCCGAATTGAACGCAGGCATATGTATGACATCTGTACTTTGTCCCACCCCACTTCAACCAGGTTTCAATCACTTGAGAAGCGGGGTTGGTTGCATTTACTCGCTGAAGCCTGCAGGACCAACATAAGCGAGGCTCTGTTGGTTGTGATATGATGTATGATAAAGGTGATCTCCACAGCCTTCGCTGCACCGTCTCTGCGGACACTGTAGTTGCTTCATTTCCAGATTACTATCCTTATCAGCTGGCCTCTGATTAGATCGAAGGGCGTTTCGGACAGAGCCTGCATCTTTACGTCATCCCACATATCGCATTGTGCGCTGGTAAGATCTTCGGTTGTAAAGCGGCAAGGATTGACCTGTGCATCCACGGCATACCGAGCTCACATGATGGGGTTTTCGCGCTGAACGAATTTGAAGGTCTCGGCGAGGGCGTCCGTATCGATGACGCCGAGAGCGAACTAAATGACAGTATTGAAAGGTGACCTCGTCCCGGATTCTATGTGGGAGTGAAACAGCTCCTCCTCCATATATGATAGAGGTGCTGGGTTAGACCTCGTACCGTTCTGGATATTCTATTCATCTTGGGATGATACATACGTAGAAAACGATTGTGTTTCGGGCTTCGTCACAGGAGATAGTCTCTAGTGTTAATTAATGGCACGCGCCAGTTCTTCAAGGACCGTGGTCCGCAGAAGAAGAGCCACCGGGATATGGCGACCGGCCGACAAGCCCAGCTCCCGTGCAACTTTGATGGCCAGACATGAGTTTCCTCCAATCGTCAAGAAGTCCTGATCCTTCTGCATTGGAGTGTTAGGGTCCAAGTGGAGCAGTTATTTCCAGACTTTACTGATCGTTCTCTCCGTTGTCGCCAGTCTTGTTTTGCCATCCTGGATCATGACGCCACTGGCACCGCATTAGGTGCCAGACCACTGGGAGATTGCCATGTTTGCGAGCTTTCGCCGTTCGGCCATGTAGTTGGACGTTGTAGAAAGCTCCGAGAGGGTCACCCACTGCAACGGCTGCATGTGGCTGGGCAACACGGCGGCAATTTTTGAGCGCAAGGCCGTGAGACCGACGTCCTGAGACGTCACGAAGCTCGCTAGGCGCTTTTCGTCTTCTGTTTGCCCCTGAGGGTCATCGTTCATGGTTATAACGACGGCGTTTTGCACCTTGGGGTCCATATCGGCCGCGGTAGAGACAGCATGTCCGATCTCTTCGAGCTTGACTCTGAATCCGCGCACCTTGACCTGGTTGCCGATGCGGCCGAAGTAGTTGAGGTTCATCTCTTCGTCCCAGTACCCAAGGTAATCGGTACGGTCGGTACATAAGCTTATGGGCCGGAGACTATGCGAAAGGGTCGAGCACGTGTCGTTCTTGTTGTTTTGCTTGCTGACTCCCCAGTACCTGCGGGTCACTTGCTCGCCTGAGACGCAAATCTCACTTGTGACCCCTTGAGCAACAGGGCACTGGCGGTGATCCAGGACGTATACGCTTACTTGCGGAAGCTCGCGACCAATGGACAATTTGTGACCAGGCAGGAGTCTACTGGTTGTTGAAATTGATCCGCACTGCAGAAGCACCCGCCTCGTGTCAGTGAATGCAAAAGAGGTGGACAAGAATGTTGACAAAGGGAACGAAGAGGACGGAGACTTATCACTTCGGCCGTAACCATTGATCAAAGTCCAACCAGATCCCCATATCTCAGCCATAGCCTGCGGCACAGGTTCACCTCCAACCACGATCATGTCAAGAAGCAGATGTTCGGATGGGAGGCACGCCGAAAATACCGACGGGGTCACGAGGGCGGCGTGGCCACGCTTGAGGTGTTCGAACGGATCCGTCCGCTATTTCAACAAGAGGGTACCGCCGTAGAATAGCGTGCTAAACATCTCAAGCGTGGCAATGTCGAACTCTGAAAGTAGATGTTAGGTCATCTATGTATGTCAATTGTGGGTACTCCAGTCTCGTTTGACCGATGTCTTGCCCGGTGAGAAGATCTGGGTGATTCGGCGACCAGATCCTGCGAAGAATCGGACTCCCGGGTTCGCTATCGAGTTAAGAATTTTGAGGTTATGCAATGAAACACGTCCTGTTTCCGGTCACTTGGTACGTAATTTGCCGGCCTTTCACGTTGATGAACGAACCTGAACGGAAGAACGTACCTTTTGGAACTCCGGTAGTTCCAGAAGACCAACTAGATCACGTCGACAGATTGCGTGACGGTTTCAACTGGAGCCGGGTCCTGCGCGCCTTGCAGAAACTCGTCAACCACGATGCAGATATCACTCTCATGAACGTTATCTTGTTTCAGGAATTTGATAGTCGACATACAGTCCCGGTTTGCCGACACAAAAATGGAAGCTCCGCTTTGCTGGATTATGGGCTCTATGCGCCTTTGTAGAAGAGTCACACCAAGCGGGCAACACATACACTCGGCCTTAATGACGGCTACATTAGCTACGATCTAGTGGAGCGTTCGATTGGTTAATACGCAGATAACAGCGTTTCTGGGTGCCATTCCATTCATATGATCCCTGATTGCAGAGGCTAGCTTATTAGATGCCTCATGACCCCTAATAAAATATGTCGCCATCTTGTGTGGAGTCAACGGTATATACCCCTGGCCATCTGGTAGCCGCACCCTCGAGTTTATCCTTGACTGTCCTGGGATCGCTGTGGCGTGTCTTTTCCGTGAGCGCTCGACTAAGAGCGGCCAGCTCACTACCATCCAGGAGACCCTTTCGGGCATCTTGGACATGAACATGGCTAGAGTCCATCAAACCCTTTAACGCGTTCCGAAAGTGTCGAAGGAAGCGGGAAACTCCAGCAGCGGCATTACGGGCAGCGTGGGAGAGAAGACGGACTCTGAGTCCATTTGGGTCTTCCTTCTCCACCATCAAAGACAGAAAAGCTGACCAAGGTTTGTGCCATGCATGTAGTTTTAAAGATCGGTGAGAGTTCGCTGTTAGTCAGCAATCTCGACGGAATTCTCGTCAATCCGGACTGAATTCTCGTCAATCCGGACTTGGGTAATTCCTTCGAAGTCTACCCTTCATCAAAGTCATTCCTCGGCTGGAGACTAAAGTATTGCTAGACAATGGTTCTGGCCGACATGCTGGCCATCAACGTTCGGAACCCATATCGGAGCGACTATAGCAGGGACTTTGAGCTATCCAGCTTCAAGAATATCAAGATAACAGATGTAAGTACTTGTGAATCCAAAGATCTTCATTGTTGCCTTCTATATACTTAGTTATTGCTGACTCTTTTCATCAACGCTACAGCTACGATACAAGATGGCCATCTTTGGATTCGGCAGCCGGAAGTGCCTAGGACAATACATTGTTGCGCAAGTGATCAAAGCACTTCTTATTCGCATATTAAGGCAGCACGATATTGAAGTTGTTAATGAAAGGGCAGACGGGAAGAGCCACGACATAGACAAAGCGCAAGTGATCCCGATGGCGGATGTAGCAGTTCGCTGGACCAATATAACAAACGGCCGTTGAACGGCCGTTGAACGCGTCGATCATGGCTTGGACATGGAGCAACGGATGGAAGCAGGTGGGTGCTTGGCCCGATTAGCGAAGCCAGCATCTCGTCAGTCATCCTAAATGGTAGATTTGAAGGCATGGTTTTTTATACGCCGTTAATTGCGGACAGCACAACTAACGCCTTATATCACCTCGTGACAAATGCAGAATGAGTCAGCCAGCATTGGTTGATGCGATAGCACTTGTGCATGTCAGCAAGAGGGGTACAGCAACGCTGTCCGCCTATGATGTGTGACGTCTCCGCTCTTCTCCATCTCTTATCTGGCTACATATCTCATTCCTTTCAACGTCGACATAAACAGCGCTTACTCCATATTTCCATTCACGTTTTACAACTACATTGCAAAGATTTTCTTCGAGATCCGCACGTGGCAGAATCCATCATGAGTGGCAAGCTCATTCTCTTTGATATTCCTGACAAAAATGGACGGGCATGGTCCTTCAACGTCTTCAAGAGTGAGGCAAATGTCTTACCATAAACATCCTCCTGACTGACAGATGTTTCAGCCCGCTTGGCATTGAATTACAAGGGCATAGATTACGAAACTGAATGGCTCGAGTACCCGGATATCAAGGGTAGACTCGAAGCCACAGGCGTCGAGCCCTGGGCTGACGACCAAACAACCCACACTTGCCCTGCGGTCAAGTTTCCCGACGGAACGTATGTCATGGACAGCGCGAAAATCATCAAACACCTCGAGGAGAGATATCCCGATAAGCCACTCCGACCTGACAGCGAGGAAGCGCAGGCCGCATCGCAACTCATGAGGAGGCTCTGGGGTCCGTTGCAGCCCGTAATGATGCCCGAGGTTTACCGAACAATTCTCGGTGAGAAAAGCCAGCCTTTTTTCTGGGATACGAGAAAGAAGGATCTAGGGATGACAATTTACGAATTCGAGGACAAGTACGGCGGTGAATTGGCCTGGGGCAAGGCCAAGCAGGCGATCGACGATGCTTCCGCTCAGCTGAACAAGACGGCAGGGCCATTCTTTCTCGGCAAGCAGGGTGATTTGGAACGTCCTAGACCAGCCGAGAACATGCTAATAAACCTTAGTCTCCTATGCCGACTTTATCTACGTCGGCCTGCTGGAAACTATGAAAAAGTATACCCCAAAGCACTACCAGCGTGTTGTTGAACAAGCACCTGCTTTGCAAAAGTTACACGACGCCTGTGCTCCGTGGTTAGAGCGAGACTACTAAGAATATTCGACACTGCAGTCAACCACGACAACTTTGGCACTAACACGTAATGCAGCTTCTAATGACATTTGGGATTCAGTGATGACTTTATACGATAGCAAATAGATGATCATGACAGACTTACAATTATACATGTGTCACATGATAAAACAATACCATTAGTTACGTGGGCAGTAATAGTAGCTTATATATCGTGACATACCCCCCAGATTTGACCTAGAAAGTCAGATCTGAACACACTTTTTAATAAAAACCTAGTTGGGTACATCTCGCTAATCATAGGTAGTAAAGATCCGTATAGACTTTAGTAGGATTTTTGACTAGGGGACCCTAATAGGAATCAAACCTACAGTGCTTAAGATCTATAGCTAGTCATTGCACTTAAATTAACACATATACTATCATGGCATAGCAGGTAGGAGCTGGGCTTATAACTGTCACATAATGAAACGATACTGTTAGTTACATGGGCAGTAATAGTAGCTTATATATTGTGACAGAATGTGCAGCTGAATCATGCGCGCTCCAGGGTCGCACAAGCTGGCTCATCATAGCCAGCTTCACCTCATCAGACTATCAAAGACATCCATGCCTCCCGAGAAACTTGGGATCTTTTCTGCTCCCCTATCATTATACAAGCTAGTGAGTGCGGGT
This sequence comes from Colletotrichum navitas, assembly GCF_030913465.1. Classification (NCBI taxonomy): domain Eukaryota; kingdom Fungi; phylum Ascomycota; class Sordariomycetes; order Glomerellales; family Glomerellaceae; genus Colletotrichum; species Colletotrichum navitas. The sequence continues at coordinate 147,285 of NW_026850629.1, read as the reverse complement.
TATACAAGCACACAGTGCCTTTGCAACTCACTGTCAACCTGATTGCGCTATATGCATGTCCCACTGAGAAGCCTTCGTTTCCAAGTGAAGTATGCCCGCGAGTCTTGTCCGACCGGGAGTGCTAGACGACATGGTTATAACTACAGGTGTCGAACCGTAGGGATTATAAAGGTTATTCACGTGTGTATTGATTGATTGTGTATCCGTACGTGTGTGTAACCGCTGCTTTGCTCGGAAATTCCCAGACGAAGCTTTCGCTTCGTGGGGAAACCCTGGTGAATTGCTGGCTTCCGATTGGCCCAATCCACCGGGGAAGTGGGGCCGATTTACCGCCAATTCCCCGGCCATCCGCCGTGTCATTTCCGCGCGTTTGACAACAGGCTTACCCCCAGGCTGCCTAATACGAGATCATCCTAGAAGATATTAATGCGCCGAGCCTAAGTAGTGTGTAGCTAACGTGTTACACAACTAAGACACTAGGCTGGTTTAAATCTCACTAACCACACGTGGGGCTGTGGCAATTTGATCACCCTACATGAATGTACCAGATAGTAATTCAGGGGCTAAAGTTCAGAGCTTAGTAGCATTTAATATTGACCCAGTTTCAGTTCTGTAACAGAATGCTGAAAACGATATCTAGCGACAACAGCCGCTCAAGTACACGACTCTTACCAACTAAAATAACCTAGCCAAGAGGCCCACAAGTGCTTGCAACCGTGCAAGAAATACTATTAAATTGCGGGCGTAGCTACGTAGTAGTAAGTGTAACCTTCTTGGTTCTATGGCCGGGCTCTGTAACATTACGAGTCATGGTTGACTTATGGCCATAGGGAAGATAGTAAAGGGTCAGAACTTTAAGACATATAGCATGCTATAAATACTGTAGTGTTCCCTATATATAACCCGTGAAGATTCCCCATTACTTCTAGCTCTTGGTCCATCAACATTCGTCAATTCCAGTACAACTCCACAACAGTCACAAAATGGTCTCCATCAAATCTTTCTCCGTTCTCGCTATGGCGTGCCTCTTGCAGCTCACAGCGGCCGCTCCTTCAGACGCTCTACAAAGTCGCCAGTTTGAAGGTCTTACTTGTACTACTTTAACCGCAGAAGGTTCTACAGTCCCCTGCAGTGTACGTACTATGTCAAACCTAAGAAGTTGAAAGTCTTTCTGTTTGAAATACATGCTAATCTATTCGATATACAGGATTGTAAGGGTGGATGCACTGCCGCTTTCGCGTGCTGCGACTGCAGCAAGGTTCCCTGCTAGAGCAAGAGGAGTGTGTTACGCCCCAACAAGAAACAGGCGGCGTCGCAGGCGGCACGGCCTTTATGGGAATCGCCACAGGGCAAGAACAGATGACTCCCTAGGAACAATAGATTTACGGTACAAGTTACGCACCAATAAGATAAAGTGATCACTATACAGGACCTACCGGGGGTTGAGTTTGGTCCATTCGCCTGTGGCGTTGGTGTAGCAGTCACCACTAGTACTAGCAATACAAAGCTATCTCAGCTTTATGTCACAAAACATGTTCAGATGCCCCGCCCAATGGTCGCCTTGACTACAGACTCCTACCTCCCCGTAGTGCACGAGGGCGGCCATCTTGCCGCCGATCCGCCACCCTTGATCACCCCAGCTTTCGCCCAGAAGGGGGCGCTTTGAGTATAGCTCTCGGCTGCGGGCCGTTTCTTTCCGCTCTTCTTCTCGTTCACCGTCGTCGCCTCTTACTCTCATTACCCCAAACCAGACATTAGTAGTTAACTTTTAGGAGGGGTCCGATTTCCTTCACCGGGAACCTCTTGCGTCCCATATTACCATCCCTTAATAATTCTTGATTTGGTTGGTCTTGTGGTGTTCGTTGCAACGTACCAACATTGTGGTCGACCTCGCTGTAGTGGATGAACCCCCCGCCTGTCGTCTTCATCTTATTCACAATGTTTGCAGATCCGACTTAATAAGGATGGATCATGATGAGGGTGATGCGGATCCTGGCTTTGCATACTGTGGGAATGCGACAGCGTCGAGAGCAAAGAATGCAAAGTTTTGGGCGTTTCTGATCTTTTGATTATGTTGCAGCATGGGACAGCTAAACAGCAAATGGTCAGCTATAAGATGCGTGATTAATCCATCAATTACAACGACTCACCAGCGTACTGAATAGCAGTCACGGCTGGGATCACGAGGATCCGGCATGTCTTCGGCAGGGGGGTCGGGAGACGTTGCTTTCGGCATGTGCTGAAGCTCGTGAAGCAAGAAAAAGCCTTTTGAGAAATTTTGCGTATCGATACTCTGTCGATAGGATCTCACCATCTCGGCATTGGTTGGGCCCGTTCTGCTGAAGAAAGCGGGACATACTATAAGTACCGTAGGCCCTACGCGGTGTCTGTTCGCGACGTGAGTGGTTACAACCCTAGCCACAACAGATTCACCATTGCTGCTACCACACATATCACTTAGTGGGCTGGCGGCAGACGGACACACATAAAGTAGAGAGTCGAGTCCTGGTGCTGGGGCACCGTTTTGCGGTGTATACCGAGCCCGGCCTTCAAAGGACATCTTCATCTGAAGAGTTGGGGCTGGCAAATGCGAACCTGCCGTCAAGTAGTGATAGTTGATGAGCCTATCGACCATTTGGGGAGAAGCGTTACCTGACGTCTATTATTAGCGCTCTTTTTCTTCATCTTGTTTCCCCTATACCTTGGATACCTACTTTTCCCAAACCAGATGTTAAAAGCCAGTGATGTTTCACTACCTCTGACTCGCAGTGCTCTAGAAGCTGCGTTGGCGAGTTGTTGTGCCTCCCGAACACCCTCCATAATTACCCTCATTTGCGTAGGGCTGCACGCCACTGAACTTTGTACGGACTGGTAAACCTTATCATACACGTCTGCGTAGTCACGTTTCTGAAAGTCGTGGGCGGTTGGTCCTGCAGCGGCAGGTTTGATGGTTAGAAGAATTAGACTCCATGCAAAAATAAAATATGACTGTAGAATAGGAGGGTGCATCTTGATGATTTGGTACACTCAAAATATTAGAATTAGCAAAAGAGGGATATCGGAGTCGTTCATAGGATGAACTGTAACGGTCAGGCTTAAGAGGTAGTCTGGCCTCTGGTGAGGGAGGATGGGCGGAAAGCTTTTGAGGTAGACAAAAGGACTCGTTAGTCATGTGATTAGTGATACGCATGAATGGATTAACGAGATCCCCCCATTAATTTTATCGACCATCTAGCGAGACCACAGCCAAGGGAACGGGCTTGGCCGAATCAGCGGGGAAAGGAGATCCTATGGGTACCGGCCCAAGTTTTATCGCCCCTGTCAGGTATCTCTCTAATGCACACCCCCTCTAACTCTTGTGTGACCAGCTGTAATTGCACGCCGTCGCCCTACAGCCTGACCTGTTGCCGACCAACCTCCAGCCCCTACCTCTCTGAGGTGGCGCCTACACACTAAGAAGCCTCGGCAACAGGCGGGAGTCGAACCCAACCCCTGTCCCTACAGCCAGAAGACCCAGGTAGCGCCAGAACAATTGTAGTAGGTTTAGGTGGTGTGCTACGCCTAAACAATAGACTATTCTAGCAACTGCCAAAAGACCCGCCAGTTCTGGCACTACATGCCAGAACTACACCACATATAACCTTATAAGGCGCCCCATCGGCGATATCCTTACAACTATAATATACTGCTTGCTATACATATATATGTATATATATTAATAAATAATAAGGTTAAATAATTCTCGGTCATTAGGCGTAAAAACGAGTAACTATCATAGGCATGTAGACAGTTATTTTACCATGACTAGCAGTAGATACCCTAGATAATAGTCTGGAGAATCTACTGTAGTTAATCCGGTGGACATCAAGGTTAAGCCCGTTTCTCCGATGGATTAGCGATGGTCAGCATCGCAGCAAGCTTACTTACCACGAAGAGCGGCCATCCTAGCCGGAACTTAACCTTTTCCGTATTTAAGGATTGGTTGGGAAACACAAGGGCCGATGTCCATTCACGCGTCATGTTCACCCTGGTTTGGGCTAGGCCAGCTGGATGCTCCATTTCATCTCGGACCAGAAGGTCCTGTCTTCTAGGCCAACTTTGCTTCCCAGTAGATATATAGACGAGAGGAATTCCACCTTGTTGTTCTTGAGGCTTTGAGTTTGGCGATCATTACCGCGTATACGATTCTCTACTCTCGTAATGCTCATTAGAACGCCACCTTAATGGAGAGTTCAGCGAGACCTAGGAAGTAAGTGGAGGAAAACAGGGAAACCTCCAACAAGGTATTTTGACTGAGTTTGGGGGCCTTGATGGCCTCTATAGGAAAATACAAATAGGACGTCAAATACAGAACGGACTTCGGCTTGCATCTTCTTACCATCGATAATTAAAGGCTCAAATCGAACCAGTCGCCACTCGCTTCCCGACTTTTTCTACCTACCAAATCTCGTTCTAACATTCGTTCTACCATGACCAGGAACGTCCCAGGCATGGAATACAACAATAACGTTCTACCATGATGCAGCTTCCATCTCACGGAACCTTACAGGACATCGCAATTCAAGGAGAAAACATCAAAAGTCCTCGCTGGACAGGTCTTTCACTAGAGCTCCGACATATGATTTTGGAATGCTTGGCAAACATTTTAAATCTCGAAGACCTCCCCATCGCCCTCTACGCAAGTGTTTCGAAAGAATGGCAGAGCTTTTTCGAACCGCTGCTCTGGCAGAAGCTGACCTTCCGACCCTGGATTTCAAAGTCAAACTTTGAAGGCTTTCGCGAGGCTATTCAGCGTCATCAAAGATCTCTCATTAAGACCATTACCCTTTATCTGAGAATGGAAGTGTACCGTTGCCATAGATGCCTTCAGGAGGTTGGAGGCCAACATACACTTATCGAGAGAGAGAGGGTACTTTATGAAAATTTGGAAGAGCTCCTCTCTATTCTTGCTCTTTGGGCCGAAGGAATACCCGAAAGTGGTGTTTCGCTTGAACTGATTGGTATCTCAGTTCCGAATGCAGGCGATCGGAACCGCGTATCTAGACGTGGTCGACGTCGCTGCATCCATCGTCGATCACCCGCCGTTTCAGATCCATCCGCGGAAATTCGTAGTATCAACAGCGTTGTCAGCAAGCAAGGGCCTGTTCGGCGGGTCCCTAGTATCACCGCAATTTCCGTCTGTCCGACAATCTCTTGGAGCTGTTCGTCTATCTTACTCTCTCACCTTTGCGACGGCTTTCCGTGCCTTCGGCGACTCGACTTTGAACAACAGCTGGGAGAGACGAGAACACTTCAACAAGCAATCGGAAACAGAGTCGCCTTCTCAATCGCAGATCGAGTTCCTTCTCTGCAGAGGCTATCCGTATGGGAGTCTCGGTCCAGATTGATATCTGAAGCTCAAAGTCAAAGTAACTCCGAGAAAGCAAACGCTTTAGCAGCTGTGCTGCAGACTGCAGTTCCCACTAGCTTTCACCTTAAGGAACTGGCAATAACGTATGTCATTGACGCGAGGAATTTCTTCTCCCACTTCAACGTTTTACTCTCATCAGGCGAGGCATTGCCTCCTTGCATGCTTGAGCGTCTAGTTCTCAGTTGCCAACTTGGACAGCTGACTACCAGTCCTAAAGAGTTAGGTTGTCTACTTATGGCAGCAAGTCAAGCAGCTACATATATGCCCTACTTAAAGATGTTGGAAGTATGGAGTCCTGGTGTTGGAGAAGGGTTCTTTTTCAGATACGAGGTCAAGGAGAGCGAAGTTGATCTCACGATGGCTGCGACTTGGAAATTTGATGTCGTGTCTTGGCAGCATGGCCAAGGGTATAGGGCTTTACGAGCATGGGATGAGGTAGCAAGTCGACATATAGACCGGAGGTTCAACTGTGCTATTAACACCATTGACACAGTGGCTCTACCCAAGCTATACAGTATCTGTAGTGGTCTTAGGTCGTTCGAATCGATTCGAAAATGGAGGAAATCTTGAACCGGCAGAAGTAGAATCCGTCCAAGTAGGAATAAAGCCATAGAAGAGTACAGTTTTCTTGACCACGTGCCATGATGGCTGTACATGTGAGGTGATTTCGTTTTGACATGAAGGGAAATACGTAGACCATGTCGTTGGCGCTGCCTAGAAACCGTCGGGCCAGCGCGTCTTGCCTGAGATCTTTGACTGAAGATGATAACTGAAGAGAACTGATTCAAGACAGAGCACCGTCTCTCGAATGGTGTACTTTCCATATTTCCAGGTGTATCCCATCGATAAGAGAGGGCACAGTGTCCAAGCGCCGGCCGCAGGACACGATGACGTTTTATCTAACATGGATCGTCCCATCTTCCAGAGAAAGAGTACAATCACGGCTTGTTAGTTCAGTTCAATACTACAGTGGCTGCGCGGCATGGGTGAGATACGACCCCGGCATCAAGCTCAAGTCTGGGCTATCTCGCGATGAGATTTGGTTGCAGTAAACAAAAAAATGCATGGACTAGGAATTTACACAGCCTGGGATGCTTGCTCGTTAGAAACAGGCTATAACCTGCATTGCCAATCTGGACGATCCCTTGGAAACGACTGCCAGGGCCACATCTCCAAACCGCTAGAATGAGATGATTCCCGACCCAGGCATTTCAACACTGATTTTCAAAGGGGAAATGTGGGTGTCCTATAATTGATTTGCCATCCGCCTTGGATTACTTTCAGCTTCTTACCATTGCATTTGAAAGGGGGACGTCAAGGTTATCTCATGCCCATGATAATTCGAAAACCCAGTCTGCCATCTGCTCCTGCACGTTCCCATGACGTTGTGAATAGACCAGGGCGTTGTTTCCAGCCTAGAGAAAGGAGATTTACGATGATTGAAAGAGCTAGTCATTAGTTCTTGTATGCGAGTCAAAATGTCAAGCGAGCTGTGTTGGCAACTCGTTTCGCACCACCTGCCCCGAGTAGCATTTCCACAATAGCAAAGGCAGTAGCATTAGATATGCACACATGAGGAGAAGCGTCCTATGAAATGTTGAAGGCAGGAAGACCATGGCTACAGTGCAGGCGACTCCTCTTGAATTACCATCCATGATAACAATGTTCCCTTTCTCTCTTCTTCGGCAAACATCGTCTACATCGTCTGACCCTAACCCTTTTTCCCCTGCCCCCGTTGCCTCCGCCGCAATTCTTCCTGGCGGCGACGACGACGACGACGACGATAATAACGACGACGACCAAGAGTACGTCGAGGCGGACGTGGACGATTTTGAGTTCATATACTAGGTAAGTTATTTCGTTTGTCTTAGTGTTCCCGTTTATTTCTAAGACTACAAACTAACAATAAAGAGACGTTTTATAAAGACGACGCCGCCCGCCCACTAAAGCAGATGTTACGCTAGCCGCAAGTGAACGCTTATATATCTTACCAATAATAAACCAGAGTAAGTAGACTAAGTCCTAATCGAAATACTTATTGATATGCTGACGTGAATCAGGCGGCGCGCACATCAATCCAACATACTTAAACCGCCCATGGGCCCACCTCCCCGTGGTGGGCGGGGGAAACCCGGGGAGTGATGACCCCGGGGCTAACGGGCCCAACTCTGCTACTCACGCTTTGAGGAGCTTGCCGCTCTCAACGCTCGTCTCTCGTCCACAGTCCTCAGCACCACTTCACGCCTTCGGTCTTCCCCCAGCTCCCGGTGTTGACCCAAGGCAAATGGAGTACTGCAGATATCATCTCAACCCTCTCCGAGACCATATTCCTTCCGAAACCTTCTTACCCATGGACGACTCTCATATAATACCCCCGTCGTCGCCAACTCCTAACAAGGAACACGCTTCTGTTGGCTCGGAAATGGTCAAACGGGACATCATCAACTTCAAATGTTTCAACAGAGACAACGACACGGCTATCTTCAAACTGAGAGATACTCCAATGTTCTTGGTAGTGCTGGCGTTCTCACAAGATACCGGCGAATTCTTCTATCGACTATCCGGGTATGGTAAAACAGTCCATTGTATCAAGCGAGGCTCAGCGTACGCCGGCGAGAGGTCGAAGACTGAAAGAAAACTTCAGAAAGAGGTGTTTGCTCCGATGAAGAAGTCCGAGTCGGGAAACGTGGCGTTTCTGGCGTTGTTGTCGGTGGCCGAGAAATTCGTCATCTTGGGGAGTCTGAGAACGCTCGAAGATGTCCGAGGCTAATTGGTTGGCATCTCTCGTGTAAGTATATCCCTTGTTGTCCAAAATTTCATCGTGGATGCCTATCCTATAACGCCGATCGACAGGAGGTCATTGAGACGGGCCAGGAGTACGAGAAGTTCGTTAGCTGGATCTACGATTCTTCCAGCCCCCAAACCCCACGCGCGGATTTGCCCACGAAACTGGGTACGGAATCGAAACGACAGCGTGGTCCATCGATGACACAAAATGAGTACATGTAATTTGTCACGTAACAAACCGATACCGTTGTTACGTGGGCAGTAATAGTAGCTTATATATCGTGACATAATTCATAAGCTTCCGCTTCCCCTCAGTCATGGGACAAATCGTTGACCAAACAGAAGCACGCAATATCTTCGATGCGACTTTACGAACTGCACAAAGACTTTCAAGACGGCATCAGGGTTAAGGAAAACACAGACGGAAAGAGCACGAGAAAGACGTCTCGAGGATAGCATGTCCATACACCGGCTCTGGCTACGATGACATCCGGCAGGATCTTGTGAGACTTCACTGCCAGAGGTTACATGGTCAAGACTTGCCTGATGTTTTGAAAGCTAGAAGTCGTGATAAAAAACGTCGCAGGGTCTTGTGACAATGAGAATTCATGTATGAAGTCTGGTTTTTCGGGAAAGAGGTGATCTTCTTTCGAGGTCTATGAGTGGCCCACAAACACAAATCAAGAAAATTTCCGATTCAGAAAGGATAATAACCTTCTCCAAGGCCCTGAACGACGTTATCCAAACCCAAATTAAATTCAAACGGAGCCAAATTGCTCGCATCAGCGATTCTAGCGGCAAAGACATCCATAGAAACTGAAGCTAAAGCTTCCAAAAGTGTTACAGCGGACTTCATCTTCCCGGCGGTTGCCTGAGCTGGATGTCATGAAGCTAAATCTCCGCTCTTCTGGCGATTGATGAGGTCCTTGAAGAGAGCATATTCCCTTCGTTACATACGCGTTACTCCTAGTCAATCATCAAGCTGCCAGAACAGAGTCAATAAGGGATGCAGGCAAACATTCGACTGATGAAAGATCGGCAGCCAGCATGCTTTTCTGAGCAGGTAAGCCAAGTCACAAGCCAACGCAAGCGGCACAGTGTCAGCATGTCCAAGAATCTGCCTGGCCATGTTGACGCAGCCAAGTCCTCCCGCCGAGTGTATCTCTGCACCTCATTGGCCTAGTTCATGTCAATCAAAACTCGGCTGCCTGCGAAGGATTCTGTGTCTCATGCAAATCCACGCTTCCTCTCTAGCGCGTCAACCCGATCTCGGAGTCGTCCATGTTAGTGCTCGACTGGCCATTCCGCGAGTTGTTAAACGGTCAGAACTTTACAGGACAGGTGGCCACAGGCTCGATGGATGCTACGTACTACAGCTCAATGCCGCAATCCTCCTAATTTAGTACCTAGTATAATTCGTCCCAGGTGATCGGCACCATCTAGAACAATATCCTTCCCTTCTGGTCTATTAGATGCATCGAAACATGAGGCTGATGCGTGGCTTTTACGCCCGGCTCTGTAGATCATGGGCGAACTACGATGCGTTTTAACTTCAGGCGACAGTATCATTTATCTATCTCACCAAGATATAAAGTCGTGAAATCCAGCCTCAAGTCTGGCTTCCACGTCCTAGCATCGACATCGTTGGAAACACCACGAAACAGGACAACAAATCTTACAAACCCACAAAAAGGAAATATAACCAGCATCGCATATTATACCACACACATTCCAACATGGCTTCCGAAGGCAACAACGTCGTCCTCCGCAAAGTCACAATCATCACCTTCCCTCCAGCATTCATCCTGCTCCTCATCCATGGCATTATCACGAACTGCCCCTTCCCGGCCCTCGGTATCCTGCCCCTCTTCGCCTCGGCGATCCTCGGCCTCTTCATCATCCGCCGTGACCTCGTCGCGGCGCTCGGCTCCCCGATCCAGGCCCTTTCTCCCTCAAACGTCTTCTACGCCGACCTCTCCCTCTCCACATTCCACTTCATCTTCCTTTTCATCAGCTGGGCCACCATCAGAAACCCCTGGGACAGGGGCCAGATCGTGCTGGGCACGTACGGCACGGTGCCTTTGATGATTGACACGTAAGTCTGCTCTATTCTTTTGGGATTATAACTGAGCAGGCTGACATATCCTTTTTCTCGGCAGTGCCATCCACTTGTACCTTCTCCTCCCTGTAATCGGTCATATGCTCGCTAGAAGAAGCTGCGACTGTCCTCACTGCCAGAGCGTGACGAAGTCCAGCTACTTTGCGTCTGAGTACACCCCTCTCAGTGAGGGTGACAGCGAGGCGGAGATCGTGGAGACGGATCTAGAGTTGGGACACTGAAACGACTCTCGGCACGAGGGCATCCGCATCGAAAATCGGTCCCAAGTAATTAAACGTCAAGACATCAGTCAAAAATGCAGGGAATTCAGGGGCGGCATGCTCTATATTCTCTCTAATCTTAGCGATGGCTGTGCTTCTTAGAATCCGGAACCATGTTTGATAGATGAACCAACGAAACAGATAGCTTTTAGTAAGGGATAGTTTCCATTGCCATCAATCTCGCGTGAATACCAACGAGCATCTGCATTCTTACACACATGGAGGATTCACTCGCATGTACGATGGTTTCACGGGATTTCCCACTGCGGGAACCTTAATTCAAATACCAACCGCGTGTCAAGCAAGCCGTCGATATTCAGAATTGCGAATCCGCGCCGAGACACAATGCCCGTCAGCAGCTTGGCGTAAAACATGGCGACGAAGATCGACAGTGCGTTTTGGGGCACAGCGTCGGACGTTATTGTCCATTTCATTGGCTAGCTAGGGTTTTGGTTGGGGCTTGACCGTGTTTGAGGATCAAGGACCGTCTCCGTGTGTAGTAGACTTGTCAAAGTCTCATCTTTACCTAACATCCCGATGCAATAAGTTGTAAATGGGTCTTGTGCCGGAAGCGTCTGTAGTGTGAGGTGCTTGTAGCCTTCAACCGTGATACAGGCGCCTGCGTCACTAAGCGGCGGAGCAGCAATGACTGACTGTAACGGCAGAGCAGGGGCGTGATTCGCTTCCAAATTGTTGGAGTTACCATTTGATGCCCATATAATTAACATAAAGTTCTTCGGCCCAATCCATTAGCTCGAAACGTATATGACGGCGAGGACAACAGGATGGGGGACACGTTTAAAATTGCAGCTGAAGACGCCACACGAAGGTTCTTCATGCGACTCTTGTCCCTCGTTCTTCATTTTATACTGACCTTCAGTTCATAGTTTCCGAGGACTACCTCCACTCGTGCCATTGACTTTCAACGAGTACCTTTCGCGGCGGTACATAGTTGCTGCTTCACGGGCTGCGGCATCGTCTTTAGGAGATAATTGGATGTGCCGGGTGAACCCGCCATAACGATCATACTATCCGAGTCTGAAACATAACCTAGAAGAGCCTTTAACTAAATGACAGAAACCTGAGTCCCGCTAGTCTAATAGTTTAAGTTGTTATATACCTTCTAGTCCTAGAGACTTGGGAGGGGTGAGAGTAAACTTTTCCTTGGCTATAGAATGGAGTAACCTTTCCTAATAGAAGACATGCTTTCTCTGTTATCTTCACTGTATTAGTTAACCTTGTTAACCCTGACCCTGACGTCCCTGACGTCCCCCTACTAACGCCAACCTATGGCCCTTCTTTGCCTGTATTATAATATTCTTGCATAAAAGCAACAGTAATGCGCGACTTTATAAGATATGCATGGGAATAGAGAGTATGGTACAAGCCTCACTCAAAGGATTCTAGTAATTGAAAAAGGCCAGGAAAGGCCGGAACATGAGCATGACCCCTGTGTTGTAAAAGGCGGGAAACCACTTCTCTCGCGGTGTGAAATCAAGAGAATATATATGTAAGCTGTCATGTAGATCACTTTATCCGCTAACCCCAACACAATAATAGTATTCTGGCCAGATCTGCGTCCCGCAGTTTTCACCCTCCGACCCAACAACAGGGTTCCAGCTGAAAAACTGCTCCAAGGTAATGCCGGCATCGGTAGCGAGCTGCCAGCACGAGGCGCCGGATAGGGCCTGGGCGAACGTATCGCAGCTTGCCGGAATTCCCGCCTGCGTCTGCGAAGGTTTGGGTGCCGTCGCTGTGGTAGTTGCGGGCGGCGCCTGTGTAGCAGTAGTTGGAGGATCTGATCTCACCCCGATACAGTAGAAGTACCCGGGCCAGATCATATCGCAGCTGTCGCCGTTGGCCAGCACCGTGTTCCACTCATAGAAAGAGCTTTGTGCGATGCCGGCGTCGTTGGCCATCTTCCAGCAGGAATCGCCGTCTTGCGCTTCAGCCCATTTGTTGCAGTTGGGAGTGGTGCCTTGGTGGATGGGCGACGGCGTGGGAACCGCCGTCGGCTCCGATGTGGGCACCGCCGACGTTGTTGCCGGTGGGGCCGTGGTGGTTGGGCCTTGGCCGGCGATGCGGACGCAGTAGTAGTAGCCAAGCCATACCTGTGTGTTACAGTGCTCGCCCGACTCCCCGAGGACGGGGTTGAGCTCGAATAGGCGCGCCTGCGAGATACCGCCGTCGTTGGCAATCTTCCAGCATGAGGCCGCCGTGTTGTTGGCCTGGACGTAGCGATTGCAGCTCGGGGCGATGCCCTGTTGCACATCTGTCGGCGGAGAGGATGGGTTGTCCAGGATGGGAAGACTGGGCGTGCTTCCTGGTCCTCCACGAACCGGCCCTTCCCCATCATCGGGGATTTCTGACTCGGGAGGACCGACCCAAGAGCCACCACGGCGAGTTATGCAAACGTACTGGTTGGGGACTAGGAAGTCACATGCCCCAAGTACATTTGGGTTCCAGGTAGCCAGCCGCACGGCTGTGATGGGGTTTGTATCATTGGAGATTGCGGCTGCAATGGATTCACTGTGTTTGGCGAATGTTAATTAGTAATGCGTCAGACCCAGCCGTTTGATATTTTCACTCACCAAGTATCTCCTTCATTCACCCGAAGAAGCCGACAGGCGGGCGATCCACAGAACCATCCTTCATCCGAGTCTTCATCATACAAAGGACCTTCTGGCTCCATGGTGCAGGATGAACTACGAGTCGTCACCATCAAGTCGCCGGTAGCAATGCCATGCAACTCGGCTAGCTCATTGCACCTCTCCAAGTCGGTCTCAGCCAGCGTGGATTCACGGGTGGCAAAGATGTCTACCCATTGACCCAGCTCGCAGTCGGGATCCGGGTTTGGGACGGCAGTGGCCGTAGCTGTGGGTTGTGTTGTTGATGGAGGACTGCCGGGCTCAGTAGGTTCCCAACCAATACCGTTGGTCGCTGACGGGTACTGAGGCGGCACCCTCGTGGCCAGCTCTCCGATAGTCGTTTGGCAAATATCTTGCATATCTTGAAACTCGTTCACAAGATAGTCCGAGTGGTCAGTATCAGCGAGAAAGTCGGACGTCACTCGTTTGTACATGAGATGAAGAAAGCACTCGGAGCAGAGTAACTCATCATCGTACAAGCTCGCCATACGCTGGTTCTCAACGCTCACGTTCGCAGGGTTTGTACACCATGGATCTGAAGGATTGGCTGCGCAGTCGGGCGTAATCATGTCTGAGCCCGTCCACTCTTGCTGCTCGACAAAGCACCACTGGCCCGACGAGGAGCGAAGACATGAAAGTCCGAGGCCTTCGACGAAGCGCGCTGCGAGCGTCTCCACCTCAACCATTCGATCACCTTGAACCATAAACTCGCCGGCGCACACTTCATCTACATTTTCCTTCCAATTCTGCGCAGAGGTCAGACACGAAGAAGTGCAAAGAGTGCCAACATCTTCTTGAGTCCACCAGAGACCATCCACGTTGACGGTGCGCTGGAACAGGTCCTGATCGCATGTTACGGTGGCGTTCCTTGATTAAAGTTAACAATCTATCCTTGATGACGGTTTATACGTATCCAAACTTGGACTTACAAGGCACTGAGGCAGCTAGTGGGGATTTGGAGGACATTAGACAGACCTTCACTCTCAACTAGAGGCCACAGGTTGAAGGCTTGGGAAAGAGACATAAGCCCGACGAAAACGACGGGTGTGTAACCTAGGAACATGACAGTGAATGTTTTGCCGACTTCGCTAGTTGGAAACGACAGAAGGCGAGTGAACAAGAGGCTTGGGTTGAGCTGCAACGGAAGTCTGGCAGGGAGCAGCAGAGTGCCGCCCTGATATCGAGATGCTCCGAATAAGAGTAGAATCATGAGCGCAGCCTTTCACTAGTTCCATCCAACATCAAGCACGATGGTTACAGCAATAGGACCACGGGTTTTGCCAAACGGGTAAATGACCGATTCGGCCACACCACCCGGTGCCGATCTGCAGGTACGGCGTGATGGGATGCTCCCACGAACCAAGCGCTTATCAACGCAATTTTTAGGGTCATACGGCCCGTCCCCTAGCGCCAAGGCTCCGTGACCTGCTCGAAAGGGAATATTGGCCGCTTGATCACATTAATTAACGTGGTAATTGGCTTACCAAAGCAAGGGGATCAAAGGACCGCGCTGCAGTCAGAGTTGCATTTGCTGACTTAATTTTGAGACGGACGAGCAAATGATGTGCTTAAACTCTTCAGATTGGATACTTCAACAGATCGTAGGATTGTAGGGTTACTAGCCATTGCTTGGCTGTGTTGAAAACTCTCTACGTGATCAATTATTAGCATCAACTGCCCAGGTCGACTATTTTCTGACTGCGTCGATACATAGTAAGTTCGAAATTAGAGTTGCATTGTTGGTTAGACCATTATGGGATCTTGCTCCCTAGAGTCCGAGTGACGGAGGAAGTCGGGGATTGTGTCTTCGACAACCATGATTAGTGTTAGACACTCCGACGTCGAAATGGGGGATGAAGAAGCATTTGAACAGGAACCTCCCGTAAGCCTTTTGTCACCGATATTTGAATCGCCGGTGCCCACAGCGCTCAACTATCCCCTCATTCCTGGGAAGACACCGCTGTTTGTTTTGGTCTCGTCTCTTGTGTCTCTGCTGACATGCGTCGTCCGTTCTTTACTCTAGGCTCTCCAGTCATGTCCGCTTTCACTTTCTTTATCCTTTACTTCTCTGTACTCGCAGTTGCGGGTAACTCTACCTTCTTTAACCTCAACTCGGCCTATGCTCTCCTCGGCACCGACTTGCCTGCAGAAACTCTCGATTTGCCTGTAGGGACATGCAATGCTGAGACCCCATGTGTGAATGGCGCCTGCTGTGCCGGAGTAAGTTTTGAAGCCTCATACATACTACATGTCCACCAGCTGACTTGAGATATCAATTCCAGAACGGGTCTGGCCTTTGTGGCTACTCCCCAGCTGAGTGCGGTGCAGCAAATTGCACATCAAACTGCGGCGCGAAGGCCGAGTGCGGCCAGTATGGAGCACCCGGGAAGCAAAACTGCCCGCTGAACGTTTGCTGTTCCGAGTTTGGGTTAGTAGATCTATCCCTGGTTGAGTGTAGTGCTCCCACTAATGACTATATAAGCTTTTGCGGCTCGACTACAGACTTCTGCGACGTCAACAAAGGCTGCCAGGAGGGCTTCGGCACGTGTGGCGATGTCAAGAGGCCTTCATGCAGCAAGGGAAACAGTGTTGAGGCTCGCTCCATCGGCTACTATGAGTCGTGGGCCAACACGCGCCCCTGCAGTAAGGTCTCCCCAGAGGACCTGAACCTCGACGGTCTCACGCATATCAACTTTGCGTTTGTGTTCTTCAATCCACAGACATTCCAAATTGTTCCCATGGACAAGAATGCAGGTTCACTTCTCAGTCGCTTCACTAAGCTGAAGGAAAAGAAGCCAGGTTTGGAGGCTTGGGTTAGTGTTGGCGGTTGGTCTTTTAACGATCGTAAGTCTATCAGTGGTAGCCTTGAAACTATCAACCAATTGTACGAATCATACTGACAAAGATTGGCATCAGCTGGTCCCTATCAAAAGGCCTTTAGCGACATGGCAAGTACACCGGAGAACCGAAAGATATTCATTGACGGCCTCTTGGCCTTCATGGACGAGTATGGTTTCGACGGAATGGACATGGACTGGGAATATCCGACGGCTGGTAAGCAGATACCTTTCCCTTCCCTAGTAATACCGACGAATTGGTCATTCACTGACATTGCTCTCAGATGATCGCGGAGGACGAGCTGAGGACCGCGCCAATCTGGTTCTGCTCTGCCAAGACATTTATGCTGCATTTTCCGGCTCGTATGGCTTCTCCATCACGCTGCCTGCATCGTACTGGTATTTGCAACACTTTGACATTGAGGGCATTCAACCACATGTCGATTGGTTCAACTTAATGTCTTACGATCTTCATGGCGTCTGGGATAAGGCGTCAAAGGAGATCGGTCCGTACATTGCACCTCACACCAATCTCACAGAGATCGACATGGCCCTCGATCTGCTATGGCGTGGCGGGTTGAAGCCTGAGAACCTCGTTCTGGGCCAAGGCTGTAAGCAATTCTCCACTCTTCTTTAGTTTGCCATGATGTAAATGAATTTGCTGATGATTCTCTAGTCTACGGTCGTTCTTTCACGCTTGAAGATGCCGAGTGCAGTAAGCCCAATGGGGTATGCAAGTTCTCCGACGGTGCCAAGGAAGGTCCCTGCTCCAGGGCCTCGGGGATCCTGACCCTGCAAGAGATCATGGATATTATTAAAGAGAAGAACCTCACGCCTGTTCACGACCAGAAAGCTGGAGTCAAATGGATTCACTGGGACAAGGACCAGTGGGTCTCGTACGACGACGGTGAGACTCTTCAGCAGAAGGTAGACTTTGCCAACTCACGATGCCTCGGTGGTGTGATGGTCTGGGCGCTGGACCAAGTTGACCAGAAGGCCAACAGCCTCCTTAACCCAGATGGCTTGACGGAAGAAGAAGTTCTGGAAGCCGAAATCATTTACCAAGACGAAGCCGCCCGGGGACTGTGCTACACGACCAAGTGCGGAGACGGATGCCGTGACGGTGACCACTTGGCGGCACAGGCGAATGGCCAGCCAGGGCAATACTCCACCGAAGTACGATGTCCAAAGGATCAGGTTCGAAGCATTTGCTGCAACAAGGGTGTCACCATGGGAACATGCCGCTGGCGGGGTTATCGTGGCCTCGGCTTATCCTGTTTTGGGGGATGTGCTGACGATGAGGTGGACATCACACAAAACACCAACCACAAGACGGAGAATGAAGACCAGAGCTGTTCTGGGGGAACCCAGAGCTTTTGCTGCAAGGGTTTCAAGGGCCCCGTGTCGAAGCAACAAATACAAGAGAAGGTGGAAGACGAGGCGGCCGATCTAGCTCGAGAGGCCGCAGAAGCTTTGGCTATAGAAGTGGCTGCCAAGGCCTTCTGCCGCATTGCAATTGCAGCAGCGACTGCGCCACTAAGATTCATTCCCATCGTTGGTAAGTCACTCTCATATCAGTCCCGCGCCGTACATACATGACTAACCCATTTCGACATAGGCATATTCATCTCCATAGCCCTGCAGGCTGCTATGCCGGCCCTGGTACAAGTTTGTGCCAAGGGTATTGCGAAAGCTGGAAAAACAGCGTTCAAGTTCAATGGAAAGGACTATGACGTGAAGCTGGACAAGCCTCTGACAACAAAAGTAGACCGGCCTAAGCGTAATGAGCCAACGCCGGCGCCGAAGAAGCCCAACACCTGCAACAAGAAGAATTTCAAGCGCGCCCCAGTCGGCGGCGACAAGAAGACAATCACCAAGGATGGCAAGCTTTCCACTGAGACTGTCACTAGAACGTGCGACGGCGGTCTCTACAAGCAGGCCTGCTATCACTACAGCTCTGTTATCCACTATAATCCTGCCGTCAAACAAATACCCTGCGTCAGCAAGAAGAATTACGACAGTAATGGCAAGAGTATCAAAAACAAAGAGGCACCACGGCCCCTTGTAACTAGATATAACAGACAGCACAACACAGGTTGGAGTTCTGGCTGGCTGCAAGAGTTTGATCTTCAGTGCCAGCGAGACGAGTATCCACCCGCAGACATCTGGCAGGCACGGGACAGCCGGACGTGGATTCGTCTCATTCGCAACACGGAGAATGGGGGCGCGGGTCAGATCTGGAAGGGCGTATGCCCGCCGGATATGGTGAAGAAGGAGCACGGGGCGCGGTCCATATCAAACGAGGTCATCGGCTGTCGTACGACGACTGTTTACGAGGTTACGGCCGACGCCACGCAGACCGTGTTCGAGATGGACTTTACCAACATGGGAGCTATGCCAGACGACTACGGTATCACAGAAAATCCGTGCTGGCCCAAGACCCTGGTGAACGATCCCGGCTTTGCCCTGCTAACTGACGATCCGTGGTACGATCGGGTGGCTGGTCGTGACACGAACGGTGCGCTCCGGAAAGCCTACGCTCGAGCCCCGGAACCAAATGTCATTGCCGGCAAGGTGAGCTCGGCCAGCTGGGGCTACACCTCGCGGAAGCGCAAGCGCGTCAGGAAGCGTGCCGGCGACACCGGCGACCTCACCTTCATCATCGACGAGGATGCGGTCGCCCACGACAGCGAGCCGGGCCCGGACAACCTCCTTGTTGATGAGGGAAACAGCACGCGGAGGCCGACCGAGGAGGAGCTCCTCGAGCACTTGGGCTACCTGGCCTGCCAAGACAAGTCATGCAGTCGTGAGATGGAGGAGCTGGGCTATGCGTCCCTCCCGTATGCCCAGGTCACAGCCAGGGCTGCCGAGCGGGTAGAGGCCGCAGCCACCACGGCGACCGCCGATGAAGACGCCGAGTCGCCGCGGCAAACCGTGTTCGGCACCGAGGATCCGCGCGTGACGGAGTGGATCGCCGACGCGCTGGCGACGGCGACGGAGGTGGCGGCCGAAGCGGCGGCGCTCATCACGCCTGCGCCCGGCCCCGCCGCCGTAGACAAAATGATGTAAGGTGATGTAGGAAGTTGCACCATTTATGGATTCAGTTGATGGCCGGAAATTTTATGTTCAGAAGTAGTTGCTTTCTGTTGCTTTCTGTTGCTTTCTGTTGCTTTCTACACAGGAAATCAAGAAGATAGGTGTTGTATTCCATCTCGTTCTCCTGCAGAACCCCGGACTTGATCAGGGTGTTGCGATGCCATCGCCGGAAGCCGGATAACCGGAGGATCCGAAGTTAATACGTGACTTGCCCACGTGACCTTCCCTGATCCTCCACCACTAATACGGCTTCGCGGCTAGCACCCTTCCGCAACAGCTTCTTCTCTTCTTCGTGACCAGTTGACTCAATACACCCGACTTATTCCTCACCCACTGTTGCAACGGAAGGGCTGTGATACCGACACAACGTGCTTACTGCCCGCGCCAGGGGCGGTGCATCATGTATGCATGCCAAGACATGCTAGCTTCTTTCATATAAAGCCCCGATGACCCCTACCACGGCCCCTCGTCCTCAGTTTGTAATTGCCTTGCTGATAAGATCACATTACCTGCACTCATTGTCGGTAGCCTTCAGATAGTCGTTTGTTTGCTATAGACTGCTGTACCCCGCCGCCCAGCCGCGTCGACTTTGGTTTGGTTCTAAGACCCGATCCACCAAGTTCTTTTAGGCCCTGAAACCTCAGGAATAGCAAGACATCTGATCTCACCTCATGGAGAATCCATCTTTCCATCGTGAGGTGGCCCAAGGCCTAGCGCATTTCTACACCAAGTTGTCCACAACGCCTTACCTGTCACCTAACGACATCCAACATCCCCCGCCCGAGGGATGGAGCGACGCTGAGCTGGACATGGATGGCCTACGAACCACATTAGGTCGATCCAATACCGCTGTGGACCTTCTACGCCACCTTCCCTACGTGCGGCCTGTCGACATAGGCCCTCATACGGGTCAGTGGCCCATCTTCCCGAGAACCAAGGCCATGCGTTACCTGAGGGAATATGGCTCGCTGGTAGATGGGAATCTGGAGGGCTTGTTCGAGCTCGCCCACCTTCCTCCAGATATGGTCAGCTTGACATACCCTGCCGGCGCGTACACTCTTTATGGCCCGCAGTGGTGGCTTGTCGACTGTCGAACTGGCCGTATCACCAAGTACGCGGGGCCACCACGCGGCGAGGCATTGGCAGACGAGTTCGAGACCGAGTGGAAAAAGGCACCGTCCTACACCCCTGTTGATTTCTTCAGCGAGGTTGCCGCGATGCTCGGCAAGGACTACTACCCTATTCCCGGCCTAGTCGATGGCATCGAGCCTGACTTCTCCACTCCCGATCGCCGGGACCTTGCCTCTTCCATGTATCAGACTTACATGCTGGCAGGATGGCAGCACGGCTCCGGACCCGGACCAGCCTTTGACCGCGAGAAATGCCGGAAAGACTTGGAGGCTTTGTTGAAAGATAGACACGAACGCGAGTTGAGAAAGCGAAAGGCAGAGGCAACCCCTCACAAATCCCGACCACCACCACCACCCCCATCACTGGAGAGAAAGGATCCTGTGACTTATCCCGACGGATATAACCGGGACGTTATTGTTGCTGGCCTGACCAAGTACTACGAGACACTGGCCCAGATGGCCTTCTTTCCGGCATCGATCATCCAATACCCGCCAGGCGGGCGGTGGGATGATGATAGCTTCCTTCCAGCCGACAAGACACGCCTCCTGGGCTTCAACGACCGCGTCATCGACCTGTTACGGCATCTACCGTATCTTGATATCGACGAGACACATGATGATAACCGCTGGCCCGTCGTAGGTCGCAGCGAGCCACAGCGCTACCTTGAGGACAACCCTGAGTTGAACGAGGACCTCACCGAAGACAAGGCCACACCTGAGCGCCTCTGCGCCCACGGTCTCTTCCCTTTCGCCGAGAAGATGCCTGAAGGTCTGGTTCCCATTGCGGGCGGTGGCGGCGAGGGCAGTGACAGCGGTGAGTGGTGGATCATCGATACCAACACCGGCACCGTCATCATCTACGACGCTGGCAATAAGCAGGTTCAGGACGCCCCGGACGATCAGCCCTGGTTGTGGACGCCTCCGCGACCTGCTGGGCCGTTCTTTGATGCGCTACTCAATAGCCTGTATTCCCTTGACTTGGTGCCTTTGCCTCGCCCTGACACAGAGGTTGCAGAGTATTATCCCGAAATATGGGGTGCAATCCGGGAAGGGGAAGAAGAGGAAGATGAATTGGCAGACCCCGGAATTGAGGTACGTGACTTTCGTTTTTAGTTTTGGTATTTTCTATGTACTCTGGTGGTATATTAGACTAACCGGTATCATGAACAACTGTAGGACGCTCGCAATATCTACCTTGAGCACGGGTGGCCAGACCTGGCTAAGTTCCGGCGACAGGAGTGCTACGACGCATTGGTGGATTTCCGAACGAAGCTTGTGGAAGAGGATGAAGAAGACGAGTATGGGCCTGCTTGATGAGCTTTATGTAGTTGCGGAGGCGATGCTACGTACCCTGAGGATCAGTAACACAGTGGGATTCGAAGACCAAAAGTGGGAAATCATAAAGTAGGACCGATTATGCCGACTTTTATGAAACAATGTCTGGCAAGAACAATGGATGGTGATGTAGGTTTGGCGAATAGAATACATCCTTGTGCGGCATGTCCGAGACTCAACAACCGCGCCGAGAGTCCTGTATCATATTCATCAGGTACCGACTCTGAAGGAACAACTCTTCTAATTTGGAAAGCTTTCATCCTGGCTTCGGTAATCTGATAAAGAATACTTGAAGCACTTTTATTTCTTTTTTTTTTAACAAGATAATCTAAATACTCTGCCTAGCCTCCGGTTCGCGTGAAAGAATCGCAGAGAACACACAGCTAATCGGAACTTGCCAACAAACAAGCCATCTTTCACGATATGGAGACCTTGAGCTACTACGGCATTATGGCTCGCCTGTTCGTAACTTCATGACGCGAATCCGTGTTAGCGAGTTTGACTCGCGGCCACATGTTTAGACCTACTGGCGCAGGACAGAGTGCTTCAGCTTCAGATCGGTGGGGGCGAGTGTGCCGACAGTAGCGTGAGGCCAGCTGAGAGTGGCAAAGTCAAGGAACACCATCTGAGAATACTGAATCTGAGTGTACTCGACCGTGACCTCCTTGGCCGACGGAATCTTGAAGTCAACAGTGAAGACAGGCACCGCGTCATTCGGGCGGAAGGCGATCGGGGAGAACGTCCTCGTCGGCTCTTCCATGCTGGGCGTGAACCGCTTAAGTTGGAGCTTCGTGCGTACCGTCGAGATCCAGTAGGTGGCCGTGACTTTCACAGCGTTCGCGTTGGCCCTGGGTGTGTTATCCGTGGCCGGGGTGCCGTCGCCTTGGGAGCCATTGCCTTGTAGGAAACCGATATTGCTGGTGCCCCCGCCAAGCTTGGACTCAGGTGGGGACGTCGAGATAGTGTAAGTGGTGTGCTTTATGATCTCCTTGCCCTTGTTGGCGTTCGTCAAGACGACGTTGGGGTTGGTTATCATCTCTTGTGTAACGGTTTCAGCCTTGGTGAAGGGGGTAAGGTCTTGAGGAAGACGGAAGGTGTTCTTCTTATCTGCTTTTTGGCTGGAGAATGGGATCAATTGTCCTGTTTCAATCTGAATCGGCGTGATCGAAATAGGCTTGATATCGGGGGCGCCATCAACGGTAACAGGAGCCGAGAAAGACTGTGCGTTGATGGTTGTGCCGTGAGGAATGGAAGCCATTCGGGCAAGAGAAGCGGGCAGAGCAGGCGCGGTGGTCTCAGGGACGTGTAGCCACATGCCGTTCTCGAAGTGGATGAGCGGCGTTTCGATTTCAGGTTCCATCACGTCGAAGATCTTCTGGGTGTAAGGCAATCCGTTGAGGTTGATGTCAGCCTGCCCAAACAAGCCGCGGTTGGGGACGTCTCCGAGCCTGAAGTCGAATTTCATGACTTCTCTGGTGAGATTGAGTTGCAAAATGTTGTCGCTCTGCTCCCCAGACGTGTTGGAGCCAGTCGGGGTCTTGTTGCTGTGTGGCCGGAAGATGGTGTTGAAGCCAAACCCGGAGAACGAGTGGTGTTCGAGCTTCTTCAGGATACCCAGCGGCGCCTCTGGTTGAGCTTCCATCGATACTTGCGCTTCCAGGCCGCCGGACCCAGCAGTCTCTGGTTGGACATCTGACTGGAGAACAGTCTGAGAAAATCCAAGAGACATCGGGGTTTCCGTAGAAACGCTTTGCTCAACGGGATTGCCCATTTTGGTGACTTTTTTTCAGGGAGTAATGTCTAGAATGGAGAGTCAAAGTTGAAGTGATTGAGGGTATGCAACAAGGAGACGGAATAGAGCTAAACCGTAGCTCTTTAAATACTTTTCCCTCGGTGCCATCAAAAACCTTTCTCGTACGGCAGCAGTGCCATCCTCCAGAGCTGGCATGAGACAATCTTGCTGCAACCACAAAATTCAACGCAAGGTGAGGGTGCTAATCCAAAATCTGAAATCCTACAAGACATGGAGACCGCCATGGTACGATATGGGTGGAACTAGATTAACTAAACAGACTTCGTCGAGCTTGAAGTTTAAGTAAAAGAGGTAACTCGGCAGTAGTGTGATATGTATGCTGCTCTCAGCCGTCTGTACGAGTACAGACCTCCGTCCTTGGCACGTATTGACTCACGCAGGTACTGCACAACTCTCCCACACTAGTAGCTATTGAGGGGAAATTCATATTCCATACTCTAGTAAGCGCTCAAAGCGGCTTAGACGATTAAGAAGTACACATGGGGAGGGAATACATACTTGTCTCACATGGAATTCTAGCTTCTGAGGGGCAAATGAAGTTGGAACCCCAACGGGTACGCGTCGGTCCGCTTCCGTCTCTCTCCACAACCGCAACCATGCTTGGTTGTCGTTTAATGCGTTTATGTACCCCGCCTGTATGTAGCATAAATCTAGGGTGTAAACAGTTCTCAACATGTCTTCATATCGTCAACTCTCTGATACTACGTTGTCACCTGCCCTCTCAATTATCAGCTGCCCTCCAACAACCATAGTACATCTCCGACATGAAGAGGTTTCCATCATGGATATTCAACTCCATCTCCCAGAACCCCTCAGCCCATATGGCGACGGAACAGGGGACATCTCCGGAGCAGCCCATTCGTTGCCTAATGAGCTGAAAGCCACATCGAACATCCGTACTCTGATTGGATTAACTAGGTTATCGGCAACGCGAGGTGACTGAATGGAAACGTTTGAGTGCCCCCGCTTCAGCCCGCCACCAAACGCTGATCTAAGACATCAGAGCAATCCCAAACAATTGTACTCTGGTTGGATAAACAACGCTGCCGACAACGTGAAGTGACCGACTGTGAGGATAGAAACGCTGGAATGACCCCCGCTTCAGCCCCGCGACCTAAACCCGGCAGGGACGGACCCTGACAATCAAGGCATGTTAAAGTCTCACTCAGATACCGCAAACAAACAAGAGCCTAGAGGAAGCGCCTGATGTCTCAACGGAGACACCATTAAGAAGGGTCCTGATGTCTCAACGGAGACACCATTAAGAAGGGTTTCATGTGATTGCGCAGTTCAAGAGTTTTAGCCCGGCTAGTCGAGCGTCCGAGACTACGGCTCTCGTGGCGCGGGTTCACAGCGACGTTTGCCCCAGCATGTTCGCTGAGTGCGCGCATGGCATTTCCCTTGTCGTTCCAACACACAAGCCGAGTCAAAAGCGTAGGAAGAGAAACATGCGTGTCCTAGACTAAGATGGTATTGAAGCAACACTGCATGGCCCTATTACCACATGCCACAGAAAGCACGTCAGCGTTACTTCCCATCGCAAGTGTTGCTTCCTTCAATGGAGCATGTCGACAACAGATGCTTTTTAAAAAATACAGAAAAGGACAGGACATGTGTTGCCGTGTGTTCGTGAGCTCTGAAACCAGATGGAACAGCCAGACCGAAGCCGGAGATTTCTACTCTTGCGCAGTTATAGCAGCGGCCGAACAGTCATGCCCTGCTGTACTCATAATCAACAGATGATAACGGCCCAAGGTAGTTTTGTGACACGCCGTGATAAGATTGCACCACAATAATTCCTTCGGGGTAGCCGATGTGTTAACCGAGGTATTGGTTTCTTCAAAGTTAACCAGCATGTTGCTATGTTTACTAACAATATTGTAAGGTCATGTAACGACAGCCTAAACCGGCTGGGCAGATACCACGTATGGGCCTGTTGCTCACTTGGGGGGTTGTGAAGGTGACCGATCTCCCCCATTCGACCAACAATCGACGTCGCGACCAAGTTCCTCGCGGACCTTCATGCCGCCAGGTTTACAGGCTCGATGGCAGAACGGCGCACGACGTTTCTGTAGCCATCCAGGTTGAGAACTCGGCAAAAGCCTTTCCTCGAGCGCCTTTTCGTCGACGAAGAAGAGTGGACCGGTGCCACGCGTGGCACTCTTCTGGATCTCGTCGACGATAGGGATCACTCGATTGGAGGTATCCTCGTCGAGTCTGTGCAAAGATTCTGACGTATGCGGGTTGTCTGGGCTGACGGACACATCGCCATTCCCTTTCACCCTCAAACAATGGCTACCATCTTGCCGTTGCCGTCCCAACTCTAGTATGTGCGCAAGACGACGTGCTGGTTTCTGCGCCCAAGGCATCGATGGGCGATATCACAGACCTTCTGAGGCCGCCAAGGCGCGAGAATATCTCGGGCCTCGGCAGTCGGGCACCCGAGAGACGTCGTCACCCGGTGCCGTCCACCTGTTGTACAGTCTCTCCGTCTCTGCGAATGACTGCAAGAGGGTGCGTCTCTGCTCACCAGCATTCAGGGCGATGTGGCACCCAGCGGCGCTGTTGCTGTCGTCTGGCACTTCATTGCATCTCGTCTGCCTTCCAAGTACTTACGATGAGAAATTGCTTCGCGGAAAAAAAAACCCCCATCCTCAAAGAGTCAAAGAGGTCACCCCTGGATCATCTTGGCCCACTGTCCTGCCATGACGCTTGGCGGGTGGTGGTGAGATTAGACGGGGCGATAAAGATGTTCGTACAAACGAGGTTAGCGCTGACACCAGGGACAGCTACAACGAGATGCATGCTAACAAAAAGGGACCTCGAACTCAGCCGCAGCTTTCATTCCCTGTCGTCGGCAACCCAGCCATTTCATCCTTTCCCTCAGCATCCCGCCGGCATCCGATCATGTCTGTCGCCGAGATCAGCCACCGAACCCGCCCGTTGTCCGTCACGTCCGTCATGTCCGACGTGGCGGAAACACCGGCCCGGCCCGCGGTGAGACCCCGCCCGCTGTCGGACTCGGGCAGCAGCGAACAGAGACGGCGCGAGAACAAGGTGAGCGAGGGCCCGCGGTCATAAGGCGGTGAAAGGCGCCCCCCCCCTCTGACCCCTGATATTCACGTTGGGCTGGCAGACTGATGGATGGGTGCTTGCAGGACTTGTGCCCGGTCTGCCAGAGTCTCGAACTGGGAGTTCAGAGCTTCAAGGTGCAGTCCGGCCCGCCCCGAGCCTCCGGGTTTCCGTCGTCGGGACGTCTCTTGCACTCGTCCACCACCGCCCGACGGCTGGGCAGCCTTCAAGGGATGGAAGCCCGCTCGGCGACCTGCGCCCTCTGCGCGCTCATCGTGAGATCGGTGCGCGAGGCGGGCACGCAGAAACCGCCAGCCGACCAAGCCCCCGACGAAGGCGCGGAAGCCCAGCTACAGAGGGCGACGTGCTTCGTCAGCTGGGAGATCGACGGGCGCGAGGCGGCCTCGACAGGGAGCTCCGGCGGCCGGTCCCCGAAGAACCTCGTGCGGGGCGTCACGCGGCGCATGCACTTCCGGTGGAACCACCCGCGGCTGTCGGACGCGTACCTGGTGTACGTCGCCCCGGACAAGTTCTCGAGGACCACGTCCGACGCCGATCGCGTGTGGGTCAAGGACTCCCTGTTCCTCGGCCGCGCCATCACGGAGAACATCGAGAACCAGGCCCTGATCCAGTCGTGGCTGGACCTCTGCAGGAAGACCCACAAGGGGCCCTGCTGCCAGACGGACGACGGCCGCGCCGAGAGGTTCATCGAGATGATCTCGCACTCGTACTTCGGCGTCATCGACGTGCAGAACATGCAGCTGACGCAGCTGCCCTGCCAGTCCCTGCCCAGCCCCCGGGGATACAGACAGCCGCCGTACCGCGAGGCCGCCCTGGACCAGGTCAAGCCCGAGCCGTACGTCGCGCTGAGCTACGTCTGGGGCGCCGACCCCGGCGCCTACACGACCCGGACGGAGAACGTCATGCTCCACCGCACCCACGGGGGCCTCGAGGAGGTGCTGCAGAAGCTGCCGAGGGCGATCCGGGACGCCATCGACCTGGCGCGCAGGCTCGGGTTCCGGTACATCTGGGTCGACCGGCTCTGCATCGTCCAGAACAGCGCGCGGTCGTGGAAGCTCAACGCGTACAACATGGACCTCATCTACGGCAACGCGGCGCTCACGATCTGCGCCGCCGACGGCGACGCCACGAGGGGCCTCTGCGCGATGCGGCCGGCGACCCGCAACACGCAGCAGGTCAAGGGCCTCGTCGGCCCGCGGCTGGAACTGATGGTGACGAGGCCGCCCGAGATGTACATCCGCGCCTCGGAGTGGAACGAGCGGGCGTGGACGTTCCAGGAGAGGCTGCTCTCGCGGCGGTGCCTCATCTTCACTAACGGGAGGGTCTACTTCCAGTGCCGGTCGACGGGCATGTCGGAGGACATCTTTGGGGACCAGAGGGGCGCCGGCTGGTCGCTCGACCTGGTGGACGCCCCCTTGCAGATGTTCCGGCAGCTCGACAACCGCTCCATCTGGGTCTACATGAAGTGCGTGGAGCTGTACACCGAGAGGAAGCTGACGCACGACAAGGATATCCAGGCGGCCTTCAGCGGCATGGCGAACCTCATGGAGAGGCGGATGCGCGCGCCCTTCATCCACGGGCTGCCGAGCTCCCACTTCGATCTGGCGCTCCTCTGGGAGCCCATCAAGTCCAGCAGGCGGAGAGTCGTGGAGGAGACGCCCGGAAACGCCTCGATCCCGGATTTCCCGAGCTGGTCGTGGACCGGCTGGGTGGGCGAGGTCCAGTACAAGGAAGACCTGGTGTCCGGCATTCTGGACAACGTCTCGGACTGGCTCGACACCCGCACGTGGATCGAGTGGTGGGTCCGAGACGGCCACGGCGATCTCCGGCCACTGTGGGACTCTAGAAAGTCCCGGGAAGACCAGAGCAAGGAGAGCAAGTGGAGGGGGTACACGCAGAGACGGGCCGCGAGGTACGAGCGGCGCGGGAGGCGGCGCAACGAGGACGAGGACGGCAGCGTTGCGCCATACGATCCGGATGATCTAGTCACTATCTCTCGGACAGACCCACACGCTACCTCCCCAGAGTCTGTTCAGAGGAGCGTCGAGGGTCGCGACAGCGACTACGTAGAACGCCACGATCACTACGACGATGAAGACGATAGGTACTTATCCTATCGACAAAACTCTCGGGATAGGAATACCCGAGACCTCGATTTGAGACACTCCAGAATGAGCAGGGGTGAACCATACCGACCATCGAAAGAAGCCAGAGCCCCGTATTACGATTCACGACGAGCACCGTCACCAACACCACCTCGCTCCTATTTGGCGCCGGAGCGGTACGAGGGACGCATATCCCCTCGGCGCAACCACACGCAAACCAGGAGTCCGACACGCAGGCGCTCCGGCTACTACGAGGTAGAGGTGATCGAGCGCCACGGTCACCACCGTCACGGGACCCAGACCGTCCCCGTCATCGCCCCCCCGTCTCCGGCGGTGGCCCCGGAGAACCCGAAGCACAACGCCGAATTCTTCGACATGTTCTTCGACGGCGGCCGCGACAACGACGAAGACTTCAGCATCACCCTGCGTGACTACCCCTACCGCGTCGTCAAGGCGCCCTTCGACGCGCGGCCCGAGACCGCCGAGCACCCGCTGCTGCCGATCCTGCAGTTCCGCACGTGGCACGCGTGGCTGTACATCCACGACAGCGGCGGCGAGCAGCAGCAGCAGCAACATCAGCAGAGAGGGGCGACGGCGGCGGCGAGCACGGGCACCGCCCTCGGGGCGGGCCAGGTGCGGCATCACATCGCGGACGAGGGCGGCGACTGGTGCGGCTCGATCGTGCTGGACGCCGCGTGGGCGGACGGGAAGCCGGCGCGGCAGGAGTTCATCGCCGTGTCCGAGGCCAAGAGCTTCACCGCGGCCGAGTGCCGCGAGTGGACGTACTACGTGCCCAAGGAGCGGGACCAGAGCGAGTGGGACCTGTTTTACGTGCTGCTCATCGAGAGGAGGGACGAGCGGTGGGAGAGGGTCGGCGTGGGCAAGGTCTTCAAGGAGGCGTTCCGCGGCCTCAAGCTCAAGGAGATTATGCTTGGTTGATTTTGGGTTCGTCCGCAACCCATCCGAGTTTGGTGGAAGCTGGGCGGCAAGTAGTACTATGTACCGTACGAGGCAGAAGAAGTGCCCGAGGAATAGAACAAGCGCGCTCAATCATCACTCACGTCTGATCGACAACTCGCAGTGAAACACAATATGCATGGTAGGCATCGCATCACCGAGACGACGATAATGCTCGCCTCTCTTGAACAGCCACCCAATAACATCACCGACGGTTGAGACCAGCAAAAATTGGACTTTGACGTTCTTTTAATTCTAAACCTCTGGCATCTCCCCTCCCTTCCTCTCAACCCCCTTTCCGAAGAGGCGCGGCCGCCGCGCGGAATGCGGATGGGTATCAATTATGTATAACCCGCGCCGGTGGCTTGACCCCCTCCCCCGAAACCTATCTTCTCTCTCCTCGGGTTTCGTTCCTCTCTCTCGTCGCCGACTGCCTGCTCCCTTCCTCCTTATGCCACTCGCGCGGTCCATCATCCCTCTTCATCTTGGGCACCCTCTATTCACCTCCAAGACGTCCTTCGCCGAAGAAACGTAACAAGACAGAAAAGACTTCCTCCACATGGGTTCGGCCCTGAACGTAAAAAAAACAAGGCAGGAAACGCCCATCAACACCTGAAAGTTTTTGAATCAAGAGACTGCGTGGGGATAAAGAAAAAAAAAAAGAAGAAACAACAAAGGGCAAACCAACGCCAAGCATGGATATGAGTCCCAGAAGAAAACGCCAGGCGGTATAAAACCTCCCTCCTCTTGCTTGCAGGAAATCATTGGCAAAAGGACAGAAAAGAGAAAAAAGGAAACAGGCGAGTTTGTGTATGTGTTCAAGACAGTTTTTTAAGTATCGCTACGATTATACATTTTGATAATCGAAACAAGACAAGGGGTCTAATAGGCCTGCTCCTGCCTTGCATCGGGTTTGCGAATCACGGCTCTGCCGTACGGGCAACCCGTCAGTTGGGATATTCGAACAACGCTCTCCGCTTCTTTGGTAAAACAGCTTGCAATATCCCTCGTTGCCCGGCGCGTCGCCATGGTCTTCACCTCGTAAACTGACACACGCCAGATGGGGATCTGCTGACCAGGAAAAGGCGCGGTGAGGGGTGACTCGGGAGGGTACAAAGGAAAACTTGATCCGTGGTGCGCTCTCGAGGTAATCGTCTTCGGAGACAGTGCAGTAGTCGGGTGAAAATAGGCCGATAAATACATCTAATAGAGTGGCCTGTGCTCTGAATGGAATTAAGAGACTCATAACGTCGTCGGAGGCCTCGCCTCACGGTTGAAGGGGCGGGGGGTATGTTGAGTAATGTAGACAAGAATATATGGCACTGATGGCCAAGAGAGTACAGTCAGCCCCCAAGGGCAAAGGCCCCTCTCTCACATGACAATGCAGCAGCCGCAGCCTTCACTCTTCTTCTTCTTTTCGCCGCCCACGGGCATGTCAGCAGCAGAAGACTGGTCGGGTACACGAGTGACGGCACGGGTTTCGGCGGGCATCTGAGGCGGCATCGACGGGCTCATAGGGCCGCGAGGGCTCGGTAAGGGACTGGTCGTTGGTTTGTCTGAGATCTTGGGCATGGTTGAGTACGAGTTGCTCTGCTTGATGCTTGGCGACGTGGGGCTCTTGGGCGCTTCTCCCTTGAGGGGCCACTCATCTCGCTCCCGCGTCTCTTCATCGGCAGGCGCGGTGCTTGATCCAGCTTCGGGCGGTTTGAGCAGGCCGTCGGTGGTGAGGGGACGAAATTCCCTGTCGTAGACGCTGCCATACTTGCCCTCCCTTTCCCATTGTTCCTGTTGCAGACGCTTGGCGACGGTGGGGAGCAGTTGTTCTTCGGGAGGAAGACGTGGATCAGGGCGGTAGGATCCAATCATCCATGGTGGATCACCCTCCGGTCTCTTGTTACCGGGCGAGATCTCGCCAGGCCTCGATCTGTTTCCGGACACGCTGCCCGTCGAGTCCTTGCCACCGCGCGTCTTGTTCTTCCCACCAGCCTTGACCTGTGCTGATGGCTTCCTGCCAGTGGCCGAGGAGGTGCCGCCGCTGGTTTTCCGGGGAGACACATCAGTCACACTGCGCTTCGCCGGCTGCAGGGTAGAGCTGGCGCCGAGCGTGTTAGCGCTGCCGCTTCTCGGGCGCGGTTTGGGGTAAGCTATCGTCTCGAGTTCGCTAGCACCGCTGCGTCTCCGTCCCGAAGGCGCGTTCCTCTCCAGGTAGAACTCGGGGATGGGGGCCGGGCTGGCCTTGGCGACGGGGATTTTGGAGCCGCTTTTCTTGTCGGCGGCAGATACCCAATAGGGCTCGTCGCTTTCGATTTCTTCAGGCCGCCGCAGATCCCAGCTATTCGCCTCCTCGGGCATCCTTTCGTCGGGCACTCTGGACTCAGGCGACACGGAGCTTTTCCTCGATCTCGGGAGTGGAATTTCCTCGTCCGGGGCGGCAGACGCGGTCCTCCTGGAGCTCCCATTGAGCTTCTCCTCGCTCCGACCCCTGCGGGGGGGTCTGCTGCTCGAACGCATCTTGGGCAAGATGATACCGGCGGCCTGGAGCTCCTGACTCTCAATCTTGGCAAGCTTGTCCCGGTGAATCCATTTGTCGTCATCGGTGGCGCCCGCCAGTTCGTTGGTGGACCGCTTCTCGGCCACTCCGCTCTTGGTCCCAAACACATCGTCGGCGCTGGTTAGCCCGGACTTGGATGTGTCGTGGTCACGACGGTTCGTCCTGTCCCAGGACCTGTTGCTCTTGGTCAGGGAAATGTTGTCGTTGGATGCCCTTTTCCGTGGGGGTGGCAGGGGCTCAAAGCCGTATTCGAGAACGTTGGCCGAGTTGCCGTTCTGTGCCAGGGGTGTTCGGTTCGTCTGGTCGGTCGTGTCGAGAGATTTTTTCTGCAGATTCTGCAGGAGAAGGCGTCAGTCAGCATGTGCTCTCACATGCATGGAATGCAAGCGCAAGCATGGGGCCAATGGCGATAATTAGCAGCGGCAGGAAGCAAACTCACCTCCGCATCACCCCTCGCGTAATTATTCCAAGCACTCTGGCTGCCATTGCCGTGACTGCTGCTAGGAGGCGTGATGGTGTTGGCGGTCGCCGGCGCGGCGGACAGAGCGGCCATCGCGACGGCTGGAGAGCTGGGGGACCAGCAGTCTCCAGGGTATCGTGTGTGGACTGGGGAAGGCGTTCGAGTGCAGTCGATGTGGTGTTGGATAATTCAAAGAAGATGTAATGTGATGAATGACGGCGCGTCGATGGTATCGAGGAAACGAAGACCAGTTCGGCGGGCGAGGGTGGGAAATTGCAATTGGGTCGTCGGCTATCGAGCTAGCGCGGTTGGGATGGCAGGGTGGTTAGTCGACCGGTAGAGGCGGCGTATTAGGAGGCGTCGACGAAAGGCGACGGTGTGAAGGCCTGGACGATCAGGGACCGGGTCGGGCTGAAGGTCGAAACAAAGGAAATGAAAATGGTTCTGTGACAAGAAACCGACCGGAGGACGGGGTCGGAGGAATGGCGTCAAGGAACGTGGTTTCGCAGTGAGGGAAAGCGGAAAATTGTGAAAACGAAATTGGAATAGTAAGAAGCTTCAGCGGGAGGCCATATGCGGCGGTGGTGGTGGTGGTGGTGGTGGTTGCAGTGATGCGTGTGTGTCGACAAAGCTGCCGTCTCTCCTCTCTGCGTATTATTGCGTCCTTGTCTTTGCTCGTGGACGCTTATCAGGCGAGGATTCCCACAGTGCCAGTGTCTAGCTGCAACGCAGAGCAGCACGACCAGAAAAAGAGAGAGAGAGAGAGAGGGAGAGAGGGAGAGGGAGATAGGTAGCTAGAGAGCGAGACAAACCAAGACAAAAAGGACAAAGATGGGACCTCAATGAATTGGCGAGAGTAAAAGAGAAAGAGAGAGAGAGAGAGATGAGTGTGGACGGGTGGAGTAGCAGCTGGGAGGTGAGCTGCATAGCCGTACTAAGATAGTGTACAAAGTACAGTGCGAATACACGAGGGGAGGAGAGTTGTGGGATGGGATGGGGGGCAGGAGAGGGTGGGCCACTGTTGCCTTTGCTCTGATGCTGGTGCTGGTGCTGGTGCTGGTTGCTCCTTTCAGAAGCAAGTGTTCCTCCCACTGCAGGAGGAGTACGTACTCACTCTTACAGAGACAAAGACGCTAATACGAATAGAGACTAGCCGGTAAATACCCGGTTTGAGATCACTGATTGGACCGACCCATACCAGGGCAAGGGTTGAAGACCCACATAGGCAAGGTGCAGATTCCCTCTTTTGAGAAACCTCGACCATTGATAGGAAGGAACGCGGTGAATAGCAAGGGAAAAAAAAAAGGAGCCAGAGCATCTGGGCCACCTCCGCCCCTCATTTGTCCAGCAGAGCGAGGCAGGTAGCAGTAAGATTGAGAAGATATGCTACCGGGAGCAGAGTAGCATTTGTTGACAATCTTTGTCCCAACGGCGCATGGCGCTACGCATGGGACGCCTGCTATATTTTTTTTTTATGTTCTTTAATCCCCCCCCTTGTTTTTTTCTTCCACCCTTTTTTTTAAAATAAAATAAATATCTTTTCTTTTACCACTAAGCATGCTATGCTGGGGCCGAGCCACGGCGAATCTTGCTCGGACGTTTTCTTCGCTCATGCACACCCACACGCGAGGAGCCAGAGAAAGCAAGCGCATGAGAAGGAAAGCATATCCTTCGTTCATTCCATGCTTGATTGGGAAGTATGCAGAGTACAGGTAAAAATAAAATAAAAATACGTTGGACGCATCAGTGGGGGCCGGCGGGGGCGACAGCCGCAGCAAAACGCAAAACCCGATTGGTGTTTGCAGACAGCTGGACGATTGCGTCGGGCGGGCTCGTGACTCTCTGATTGGAGAAACACTATCCGTACTGCGTGGTCCAACACCAACCAGAGCCTTGCTCTGCACCGTACCCATCACAGCCGCACAGCACGAGACATGCATATCCTGCCCAACAACAAACAGGTCAGTGACTGCTGTCAGTCAGATATGTCTCTTCCGTCTTCTCCCACAGATGACTGGCCGGCCGACTGCAGAGTCCCCGTGCAACGAGCGGGCCCATTCCTCCTCTACCTCGATCTGGTTTCGTCCAACGCCGGCTGCATCGTGGGGGGAGAATAGTACGACGAGAGACAGAACGGGCCGCCATACAAGAACAAGAAAGCCTGGCGGGCGTGGCGTGCATGGCGGGCATGGCGCATGCAGGGCGGAGAGACAGAGGGAGGTCCAAGTCACCCGCTTCTGCAGTGTACTACGGTAGGTAGCATCCAATCTAGACCCAGACAGACGGACGAAATGCCGTGTGCTCCTGTCCCGTCCCTATCTATCTACATATGTATGGTACTATGGACTATGGCCTGTACAGTGCATCAACTACGCTCGGACCACTGCCCCTCTGCCCATCTAGTGTACCACAGGTGAGTAGCATCCGATCTCTCCCTCTGAGGCTATTCCCGTCGTCACCGCCCCCCTCTTGCCCACAATTCGACGCACCAACCAAGTGCCGGCAACGGAGCCGCACGAGGCTATGCGCGCATTTCTGTCGGAAAAAGGGGATTCCTGTCCTGTCGGGGCGAGGTTCGCTCACAATTGCGGGTGAGGATTGGCCCGTGATTGGGCGAGAGCGTTGGGGAACCATGGGTCGCACCGGCCGGGGCCCACGGCGGAAGGGACGGACGGCGTAGACTAGGAGAATATCAACTACCTACTGCTACTATAGGCGTGTATCTGCACATCACCTTTGGGTGTTATCCGTACCTGTTCGTCCGGATACTATACTATGCAATACACTACATTATGCATGGACATGGACTGAGGTCCCTCTTAAGGTGGCGCAGGCACACAATGATGGACGAAATGCAGAGCGGGATGCCATTGGCAGCAGACAGGCTTAGCATAAACTGATATATCCCCAGATATTTCATCCCATCCAGCATCCAAGCCCAGGCAGCTTCACCCGGGAGACCCAAATTCAACGTCATCCAGACCCAAGGTACAACACCCCCGTCCCCAGCTTGTTTAACCAAGATCCCGTTGACCGGATCGGGCGGTCCATGTCAGTCAGACTCGCCTTGATTTTTTTTTTTTTTTTGATTCTTGTTCATATGCCGGTAGGGGAGATCAGCTGTCCAGTCAAGGGAAAAGAACAAGACAACATTATGAGATTGGACTATTGTATAAAGTAAAGACTGAGCAATTCGGCACCGCGCATCGTGGATGAAATGAGAAGCATCATTAGGCACAAACAGATTGATTGTGCTGTTGTGCCCCCGTGTTGTGTGTGCTCTGTGCTGCTTGCGCTGTGCCGTATGCGTGGATTATGTAAGCGCAGCAACAAGGAATCACAGAAAAAAGGCACACAACGCACTGTGCTGACTAACGCCTTCTAGGCCTGGCCGTTCCTGCCCTGCCACCCCCCCGGGCACTCATCATTTACGATTCTTCTGGGCCCTCCCATGCGCAATCAATCAATCCTGGGAACCGACAGCTGGGAATAAGATCTGCGCCTTTGGTTATTTGATGATTTTATTTTTGTTTTCTTGGAAATAGAAGGGGGTTTTTTTTTTGGTTCATCGTCGAATCTCATTCAAGAAAGCAAGCATCCATTCCCCAGTCGCCAAAACGTCAACGAACATTTCGCTCTGTCCGATGCCGGCGACAGCCAAGATATCGGCGGCCACTGTTGGAGCATCGGACTGGGCCGCTGAAGGCGGCCCCCCTCGGAACATTCAACATGCTCGTCCAAGGGACGTTTGAGAACCCAATGGTTTCGACTTGGGGATTGTGGCTTACACCCTCTATTTCTTTTCATATCGGCCGCTTGCGCATGTCTCCCGCAGCATGGAACGGACGGTTCGTTCTTCCTTTTTCTTCTCTTCGCCCACCTACCGGTAGCGTACCTGGATGAAAACAAAAAGAGAGAGACAGACATGTCGTTTTGTCTCCGCGTCCGACCTAGACGGATGGACCTCCCGTGTCTCGTCTCGCCTCGGTCCCCTTCACCCCTTCCAACGATTTACACGTCGCACCCCTAGGTAGATGATTTCGTGCTCCTCGCCTCGGTCCGCGGTTCGCCGCGTCCGGAACCAAGATTCATGCCGGCAGCGAGACGGCGGGCTCGACGAGGATTGCACCCCTTTCACCGCCATCCCGACCAATGGCGGCAGCTTACGCGCTGGGGGGTCGGATCTCGCGAGACGGCCATAGCAGTACACAAGTAAGCACTGTACCAGGTGTACCTGTGGCCTGGTCTGTACGAATATTTTTGTACTTGGCATTGTCTTCGGCCCCACGTCCGAACACTCCATTCCCCATTGGCCTTGCTTGTCTGTCGACCCAACTGATCTGGAACTTCGCCATGGCCGGCCGGTAGGTAGGTAAGAGGCGGACACACCGAGGGAGGAGGAAAGGAGGAGGGAGGAGACGTATCTTGCATCATATGTGCCGGTTTCATTCATCTCTCATAATATCGCACAATATGCCTTCTGGAAGGACCAGCTCTCCACCCTCCTTCCTCCTTTTGGTGGGGAGGTCTTTCCAGATCGTCGCTTCCTCCTAATTTCCGAACAATCTGGAACCCAAGGAAGGAGCTTCCGTCATCCCCGGGAGGAGGAACCTACGATGTAGAATAGGTACCTTGCTGACCTCAGACCTGACTAACCCATCATCGGAGCTTCCTAACATGAATCACATGACCCCATCGCAACGACATCGACATCGCCATCGGCATCGGTGGTTTTGACGGATTGACAGCTCGGGGAGATTCCTACAAGACATACACCTACATACAGACGGACGGGCGGATTGGCACGCCACACTCCGCGAGACAGCCTGACAGACGACGACAAACTGAAATGACGAACAACGCACGGCCTCAAGGCGTCCAGTGCCGATAATCACAAGCCGTTTCAAGTGAAGCACCCTCACAAACCTGACGCCACAGCCACTCACTCTCGAATGAGCTTGTCGACACCCTCAGCCCCCAAACATCGACACGCTTCACGCTTTCCGCATGCTTTCCCGGGCCTTGTATCCGCTACATTGCTAGACCCTGCCCTGTGCAGTCCGTCCGCACAAGCCATATCGTGTTACCCGCCCCCTTCACAATCTCCCAAATCCCTACTCCATCTATCTCCTGAGCCGAAACCCCGCTTAGGCTCCGCTGGCAATACCTCGTCACGACGACGCCGACGACGACGCACGGTCTCTGAACTGCCATACTGATCTTGCTCGCCATCTTCCCGTCACACCACCCCACTCGCAGCCCGCACGTCTGCGCGTCCGCACATTTCCCCATCTGTGACTAACGTCGGGGTCATGGATCACTCTGGCATCTCCAGGCCGCCGCCGCTGCCGCCGCCGCCCCATCGACGTCACCCGGTTGTGCGGAGGACACGCTTCGTCTGCGTCTCCGACACCCACAACACTGCCGTCAAGCTGCCGAAAGGCGACGTGCTGATCCACGCCGGGGACCTGACGAACCAGGGCAGCTACTCCGAGGTGCGTGCGCGGGTTGGGTTATCTGTCATGTGCTATGCTGTGCTGTGCATGCTCTGTCCCACGGCCCGGTGTCAGGTCCTTCCCTGTCCAACCCCCGGCCGGTCGTTCGGGGTCTGTATGGGAGGCGTTCGGCCAGAGATGAGAAGCTTATCTCTGGAACGTTTGCGTCCCTGGACAAACAAACACGGGGCCTGGCACGGCACGCCCAAGAGGCGTCCAAGAGGCGTCTGATTGACGCTTGCGAAATGTCTCAAGGCATGTCTGAACTGACTCTGATTCTAGTTATCGCGGGCCGTCCAATGGCTTGAGAAGGCCGATTTTGAAACCAAAATTGTCATCGCAGGTAACATCCGTCCTTCTGCCAGCTCGCTCGTTTCATCCTTCATCTACCCGAGTTGACACATGCCTGCCCCGGCCAGGCAACCATGACTTGACTCTGGACCCGGCCTTCTACGCCCAGCACGGGAACAACTTCCACAACCAAGAGCCACAGTCTCCCCGGGCCTGTGCGGCACTCTTGGCAGGCTCTCCCACCATCACGTACCTCAACCACGAATCAGCAACGGTCCGTCTCGCCTCGCCCGCGGGTCCGCATACTTGCTTCTCCGTCTTCGCATCACCGTACTCGCCGCGCAACGGCCTGTGGGCCTTTGGCTACGACGCGCCTCAGCACGGCGGCGTCGGCGCCACTGCCGACCTGCCCACGTTATGGGATGACATCCCGCTTGACGCAGACGTCGTGGTGACGCACACACCGCCACACACCCACTGTGACGAGTCTCGCGTCCGGCGGGCCGCGGGGTGTGAGGCGCTGAGACGCGCGCTGTGGCGGGTCAGGCCACGGCTCGCCGTCTGCGGACACGTCCACGAAGGCCGCGGGATGGCACGGGTGCGTTGGGACCTCGAGTGCGGCAACACCGCCTTCAAGGAGGAAGGCGTCGAGGGCTGGGAAGACCCGGGGCACGGGAACAAGCAGTCCCTCGTAAACCTGACGGCGAAGGGCGGTAACCCATTACGCAACGACGGCTCGCATACGGCGAATAGCCGTTCGCCCGGCGTGGGGGCGACCGCGGCCCCCGGTCCGTCTGCTCCGAGCAAGACCTCCGAAAGCACGGCGCAACCCGGGCTCGGCACGCGGGGACTCGGGGGAGACCCGACCTCGTCACGGAGCGATGCCGCGGCGCTGGCCGGACGGCTGGGCCGGCGGGAGACGTGCGTAGTCAACTGCGCAATCATGGCCAAGAGCTACCCCCATGTCGGCGGCAAGACGGTCAACAAGCCCATCGTCGTGGATCTGGACCTGCCGGTGTGGGAGTGGACGCGCGACGGCATGCCTCGACTCGTGTACACGGAAGACGGGTGAGGCAGCATGGCACAAAGCCCTGAGGCGGTTTAAAAGCAGGCAACATGCGCAAGCGTCAATATCGACGTCGCTTGCATTGTCGAATGACGCTCCTCTCGGCGATAACTTGTCGTGGGTCTGAGGTCGGACTAGTGAGATTCTTTAACATCCTGGCCGCCTCATGGCCCAGTGGTTCGATTCAAGGAAGGCACTACCGCAACGACTCCGTAGTTGGCAGGCCTTCTCAACCGAGAAGGCAAGGCGATGGTTCAGGGTAGCCTCGGAGGGTTGTGCAGGCCGTCTGGCTATTCTACCGTGTGCCCATTCTGAATCTTGGTGAAGGAGTCTCGGAGGGGTCAAACGTGCAAGGCTAATCACAGCGACATGAGGGTCAGCCCAGCACCGAGCAGATCTCCCTACGCATCCCCTAGGTAGTAAATCCTTTCGTGAAATTCCAGTCCGTTTGGTTTGCATACTTCAGGCGTTGGCCCAAGTCTCATGCAAGAAAACGAGGCGTCAATCCTCACCCCCCCCCTAATTATCAATGACGTTGATTTCGAGGACGGACATGTGCGAGGTCATCACTGCTACAACCAGACTCGCCGTGACGCAAGGCGCCACCGATAGGGGGGCCGGTCTCGAGACGGGGGGGAGGAAAAGTGTCTCTGGCTCTTAAAGGTGTGGAAGGAGAAGGGACTTAGCAGATGTGCGTGTCTATGTCAGAAACGTCTAACCAGGTCCCTCTTCCTAGCTATCGAGACACATACATACGTATATATATGTATATATATATATACATATATCTATCTCATACACGATAGACGACACCGTAGGGGTGACCATCCGTGCCCGTGAACCCAAGGCCATCACCGTGATAACCTCTGAGTGGCTCGACGAATTTTCCGTGGGCAACTGTACATTCGGTCTCACTTATCACATCATCTAAGCTCCGTTCTCCGTTGTGTATTAGAAGACCCCCCCCCCCCGGTGAAACGCTTCGTGGCGAAGGAAACGGGTGAGGGGACAATGATCCGTTCAAGCGGTTCAAACTCAGCACTACCTACCATTGTAGTCGTCTCCGAAACCTCACAAACCACCCCTCCGAGTACCTCGTCGATAGTCGACTGTATATCCATCCGCCTCCGTCTTTCCCACCGCCCAGACACGACATCCTCAACACCCCATTCCCCCTTTCCCATCTTTCTCGCCTGTAAACCACAAGACACAATCCCATCAGGCCTATATACAAACCCACGGCTGCCTCTCACAGCCACCGAAGAAAACTACCCTCTCCCACCCTCCCCCCTGCCCGTCCTCCATCCTCCCGTGTCAACCGCACCCTCTCTCGTGAACGCCTCTTATTCGCACACATCCCCAGATGTCGCGACATCTCAAGGACCCTCTTCCCCTCCGCCAGTCAGCACTAGACAGAACATCATCGTCCCGTTCCTCAGACGTCCAAAAAAAAGAAAACAAAACAAAAACCCGCGCTCGGCGTGCAAGGAAACACGAACTCTGGCACATCGTCAGGTTTGTTTCTTCTTTTCCATGCCATAGGCCGATGACCTCCGGTTACCCCTTTCTTCGTTTTACACCTTTAACCGCACCACTCGTACATATATATTTATGTCTATGCTTCGTCCCGGTGCCAACTTCCCCCAAGGAGAAAAGTCCCCCAGCCCGGCCAAAGATCATGACAATCCCCTCCTAGCCACCTCGCAAAGCGGGGGGAAAGGGGACCTACTAACCCCCGAGACTGGGTTTTGACCGGTAGGCGCTCTGTCTGCCGTCTTTCTTGCACTTTGACGCACGCGCGAGGCCGTCCAGGGTGCCTGTTCTTGCACTTTGACGCATGCCAGCTCGGAATCAGGCACAGCGGCATGGAGGCTTGTGAGGGGGAAGGGAAAGGGAAGGGGAGAGGGATGTCTCACCCGCACACCGAAGCCAGTCGACGAGGCTGGCCTTACCGCCCCCCTCACGCTTCTCACTAGAGCGTGTCGAAATACAACGGGAGGGGGGGGGCTATACGACACCCTCTCCATCGGGGATCCCCTAACGACTCTACTAGAACAAAGTCATCTTCGAACACCTCCCATCCTGCGAGGTAACCCTTTCCCCCCTTCCAAAAAAAAAAAAAAAAAAAGGCTCGTATCGCAGATATCAGAGGGACGCCCCACGGCTGCTGTGAGAGACGACATCCGCGCCGTCTTCAGCTCTATCTAACCCCCGGAAACCACATAACCTCTCTAGAACTACTAGAACAAGAGAAAAGTCTTGGAGGGGTTATAAAAAATAACCGTTCTCATAGAAGGGGTAAGAAAAAAAAAACCCCCTTCTACGCTGCGCTGATGTGAGACGGCAACTAAAGCCCGCCCAGCCTTGCCGGCCACGATAAGCCGGAACCGCAGCACACGGAGCACGCACGACACAGGAC
The DNA here is from genome assembly GCF_030913465.1 of Colletotrichum navitas. Lineage (NCBI taxonomy): Eukaryota > Fungi > Ascomycota > Sordariomycetes > Glomerellales > Glomerellaceae > Colletotrichum > Colletotrichum navitas. Next base: position 105,413 of record NW_026850629.1, on the reverse strand, counting down.
TTCGCCGTACGACCCAGGCGTCGGGAGCACGAACGAGGTTTCGGACGGGGTAGGACGTCCGCCACCCCCCCGGCTTACCCAGTGGCCATTCTCCTCCTCCTCCTCGTCATCCCCATCATGGCCATGATCCAGTGCAGTCAGTTGCCAGGCCCTGGGTGGTGCGTCGTGCGGCGGCGGCGTCGGCGCACCCGCGTCTATCCATTTCTCGACCAATCCGCAACCGCCCGCATTGCATCTCCCCTCCGCGTCTCTGTCCAATCGCCTGCTGCAACACATCCGCTCATTCACCCGCCTATCGGACTGACTCTGCCGCAAGAAACAACTGGACGCCTGATTCGCGAATAACTGCATGGGAGAACGGCGGGAATAGGGGAACGCGAGAGGGGAATGGAAAAAAGGGGGGAGGGGAGGGGAGAGGTGCCTGGGCCTCCCGCGCCTCTGACCTGCATTCTCGATCCTGTACTCGGCGGCCGCTCCCCCTTCGCCTTTCTTCTCTCTTCCTCCAGCTCCATCGCTACTTCGCGTGCTTATACGATATCATTTCCATTGTTTGCCATTTCAGGCCTGGGGTGATCTGGGGGCGGGGGGCGTCTACCGCGGTCCTGCTCGACTCGGCCCCCCCCCCCCCCCCCCCAATTGTCACACGTGGAAACCTACAGACACCCAGCGATGTATGAAACAAAAATGACCAAATCCCATCTCCAGACCAATCCAAGAGAACATGGAGAAATGGGTTGTGGCCCCCGGGAAGACTGTGCTCCTCACCCGCCTGGCCGCCCGTTTGGCCATCTACCCGCGTTCCGGATGCCTAATGCCGCATGTTCCACGCCGCACGACGGCCAATGGACGACCGCCCCCGCCCCCGCCCCCGAGAGCACCCCGCATGCCGGATTGCCCAGGCACGCATGCCGTTTCCCATCACCATGGCTGCGAGAGAGCCCGTCTGAGAAAAAAATTGAGACGTTTGGATAGGATAAGCTTCCAGAAACCAAGCAGGGGATCGGCGGACGCTTGTGAGTAGTACGGGCGCTACACCAACCAGAAAAACTCGGGTATGCCTCCTACATCCTGTCAGCCATACAGCACGCGGCGGAGAGCCGGTTGGCTGGCTGGGGTTGTTATGTAATCTACGCCATGGAGGAGGGCAGGCAGGCTCTCTCTCTCGAATGTTTGGTACGATCCAGGTCTGGCAGCTCGCCCTCATTCGCTCTCATTCACGGCTATTGGCACGAGGACTGCATGTGTGCAACCAGGACGCAGCCTTCAAAGCGGCAGGAGATGGGCGCACCAAGACATAAGCTGCAGCGCTTCAGCCCGGCGCTCGACTGCGGCAAACGGAGGTGCAGCACCCCCAAAGCGAAGACGTGCAGCTTGGGCGCTTGTCGAGCGTCCAATGAGCGCGTGGGCGGGGACTTCAGAGACAGGCGAGACACTGGAAAAGGGAGGGGAAGGGGGCCAGAGAGAGAGAGGAGGGGAGGGGAGAGAGCCCAGACTCAGATGCGGCGGCTGTGCGCGGATGGGATGGTGTGTGATGTGATGGGAGGGATGGGAATCGCGGGGTTCGATTTGCTGCTAGGTGGGGGTTTGCAATCCACATCCTGAGACCCGTTTCCTCTCCTGACAAGTCAGCCGGACGGTATGATGGATGGCCGGGTGATGGGGTTGCTTGCCATCGAGATTCCAGGTTGTTGAGTTGATGCTTTCGAAATGACACCTGATTTCCCTCCTGGCAGAGAGCAGAGAGCAGAGAGCTTCCAGCTCGGCACGAGGCGGCGATGGTGAGGGGTAAAAAACATAAAATAAAAATAAAAATAAAAATTCTCGATTAAAGAGCAAGCTTAGCACATGGATGGAAGCTCGAGAGGAGAGCTGGCCCGGCCTTGCCTAAGGTTGCCAGGAACACTTCACCGCCACCAGAGACAGCCATGTCCCAGCTAAAAGTAGACCTTTAGCATAGCCCGAGCATCAAGAATGATGCGCACTGGCGAGGAGACGGCCAAAGCCCACGTACAATTCCTTGACGAAAATCCCTCTCTTCTCCAAGCCGATTCCTTGGAACGATCACCGACTTTGCTTCAGAGACCGCAACAGGCCGTCGACGACCCCATCAGAGGATATGAATGTTGGACCCGTCGACCGTGTAACGGCAGCGCCTGGATTTCGGTGCCAAAAAAGATGGGATGGCACTCCGTTCCAGGACGGCGGCGACAAACGGCGGCTCCCATTGGAGACCCGAACCGTGAACGGGAGCTTGTTGGCGCGGTACCCGCTCTGCGGTGACAAACGGGGGGAGGGGGGAAAATACCTCCCTCCAAATGACCGACAGTCTCTTCGCCAATCTTATCGTTAATAGGCTATCGGATGGATCCTTGACCTGACCTCGGAGTCATGGATACATACATAGTACGATGTACGTGGAAGCGATTGCTGGGCAGTCCCCGCTGCAGTGGCGGAAGTTGAGCGGTTTTCTCCTGAAGATTTCACGGGAGCGTAAGAGGGGGTTTCCCTGAAGAGTTTCGGCAATGGCAAAGGGAACGGGGTGATCTCTGCTTAAGCTCTGACCCAGTCACAATCTAAGACACGTAGGAACTGTCGAGGACGCGGAGCCGTTGGCCGCTCGCTTGTCAGTCTCACCTCGCCCTCTGCCGTCATGCTGTTCTCACGTCGAAACGAGGTGACGGTCCGACTGTGAAAGAGTCCAGCTGCATAGCTTACGGTCGATCACCGGCCCCCCCCCACCAATCCGATCGAGCTGCTGTAACGCATACCAAAATACAGACAAAGATCACTGTGATCGGCCGATAGCTGAGAGACAGGAGAGGCGTCGGTAAAGACCATTGGAGACCGCTTCGATAGGACGCTACACCATCCTTGCGGTCTCGCAAGGCAACGCCTTAACAGCATCTGTTAAACTTGGTCGGATATCCACACAATTGCGGCACCCGCCAGGTGATCATCCGTGGTGGAGAAGACGGACCTGGACCCGCTCGCGCACGAGACAGGACGAGACGGGACGATTCGGTTCCCATCAAGCCATTGGTTCAGGCGGCGCTGACCGCTAAAACGTGAAACCCATTCACCACCAGCCGGCTGCCAAGAGCCAGTAGGGAATGGCAGTGTCGAGCGTTGGGTGATGCTTCTGAGGGGTAAGTTGAAGTTCTCCAGGGTTTATCGTGAACGAGTTGACATGCAATGGCGTTCGAGTTACTTGACTTCCCGTAAGCCATGCCCTGAAGCCTAGGATATCTCGGATAACATGTTGTGAATACACTCTAGCTCACAATGCGGCATCTGGTGGAGGATAATCTCCCGTCGACAGGCTCCTACTCGCTGCGACTAAGTTGCAGCTAAGCCTCTGCGTGACTGGCTGACAGAAGGGGCTGCCATGTCTTCATCTGATTTGTTGACGCGGGAGGCGGTCTTGTCTTTCGGTCACAGTTTCCTGGTCCAATCAAGGACCGATGCCTACCACCTTCTTCACTCCGAAAAAGTGCTGCAAGCGGAAGAGGCATTTCACGTGGGGAGGGACGACGGGATGCGTCCCGGTTTTGACACATGCCGATGGCCTACCATCTGCCATTCTCCGGGATGGACGTCCAGAAGGGTGCGCCTCTGTCTCGGTATCGGGGCTGTGATACTGAGGATTCGTTCCTGCTTCCGATCTTCCTGGTGGTCGCCGACACGCGACCCCGTGCCGTGACGATGACCCCCATCACGAGCAACAGATCGTGGGATGCGATGGCGCGTCAGAGAGAAGATGGCACGGCAAGGCACATGCCCCCGATGGTCGAATAGTGCTGGAAATCGGATGGTTTGTGATATTGTGTGATGGAGGATGCAATAGGCCTGTCTGGGATTGGGGATGGTGTCATGCAGGCACTTAGCAGCCGTGGCCGCCAGTGGCCGACTGCGACCCTGAAAAGCCGCCGACCTCTGCCTGTGTCGCTGCCGTTTGTTGTTAATATTGGATGACACGACGGCGGAGGGGCGGCGAGAGGGCGAATTCGGAGCCCTTGCAGGTTTGCCGGTGACGGTAGCGAACAATGCTCTCGCGGACATCAAGCCGACTCCACAGTGGGAACCATGAGTCGAAAAGTCGGCGGCCTCCATTGACCACTGACGAGTAGCAGCCAAGTGGTGCGGCCAAGCTGCTGAGTGGTTGCGGGCTGTCACTGTCGCCGGGAGATGCAGGGCAGATGCAACGATGCTTTGACGGTTATGGCTGGGTTGCGCTGCAAGAGTGCACTAGGAACGCACACACAAGGTACTCGAGCGACGGCCGAAAAAAAGCCTGTGAAAGGAGTCTCCGAGGCAAAGCTGGCTGGTTGAGTGAGACAAGGCCGACGCCGAGCAAAAGGGTGTGAAGAGGTCTTGGAAGATGGAGCAATCCGTCGTAGGGCTACGGTCGACGACGATGCTCGAGCTAGACACGGTCATCTCTCAGTTAGTTAAAATGACGTTGTCCCGGGTTGATACGAGCGAGCCAGACACACACACACACGACGGCCGAACACCAGTTTGCCCTCTGTCGTCCTTCCAAGCGTCTTTTCTGGGTACTGCGGCTAGACCATAAAGCAGCTAGCCGGCCAGTCGAGTGCCATCGCTGGCCTTTGCCGCCGCCGCCCCCACCTTCAGTGGCGTATGAGGACAACGGCCATGCGTCGTTGTCGTCGGCTATGGGCTTGGGCCTTGTGGCCATCCATCAATCTGGTTGCGAGCGTTCCCGGCGGGAGGGCCAAATAATAGTTGATGGGTACAGCTGGTTTCTGGCTAGCCTTGTATGGAATATCGACCCGGGCCACGGCGCACCCATGACTCTGCTGGCGACGTGTCTTTGGCTGTCGCCAGTAGATCTGATATCAATGGACGAGGCCAGGCCAGGCCAGGCGACAAACACGGCGCAGTTGGTCATTTATGATGGTGATTGTCATCATCGTCAACCCTGTTCGTTGGGCTCCAGAGGGTAGCACATCGTCATTTCTGTGTTGATGCATTGCAGAAGGGCAACGGATTGGGCATCGAATTGGCAAACAAGAAATGCCATGACATATCGAATGGGAGAAACGGTTTGGGCTGGCTGGCAGGCAGGGTTCCGTGGGAAGTGCGTGTGTGTGTGTGGGTAGAGGTGGTTGGGTTGGGCTAGCGGGGAGACGGTGACAGATCAGACAGCTGGGGCCGTTCTCGCAGAAGCACGGACATGTGCCGACGACTTAGCTAAGCACGAGCATGTACGGATACCTTTGTGGCTTTGCATCTCTGTATCTTTGTACCTTTCTTACCTAATCTTCGATACATAGCAGATACTATCTATCTAGTGTATGTAAGTGACGACGAGGGAGGAGCGTCCCGCTTCCACCACAAACGGTCGTCAAACACGATGCTCCTCACCGCCACATGTCCCTCCCGCGCCAGTGGCCGCACTCGAGGGAGGGGGAATGCCATCCAAAGTGGAATGGACGAGAGTCGAGCCCTACCGGTTCTGGGCATTACCTCAGCAACGGCTGATGGATGCGTTTGAAATCATGCTTGTCCGCTGCCAAATACGGCGCACCCGGGCAGTGGTTTGGTTATGCCATATCAGCTTCCCGTGTACTCCGTACTGTACTGCAACACATAAGGGGGCGGCACACATACCGAGTGCACTAATGACGAGAGCATGACCGGGAATGGAGAGAGAGGGTCAGACAATGCTGATTCATACGCAGTGCTGACTCCGAGCTTCCCCGACCTGATCGTCGCGCTCGCCGAGGAGCCAAAGAACGAAGCGACCTGTATGTGATTGTGTATCGTGTAGTGCAGTGCGGCGCAGTACAGAACAGAACAGCACAGCACAGCACAGCACAGCTCGTGGTGGTTCGTGGTGGTTCGTCGTCAACGGCGTAGTGCACTATCAATCAAGCTTCCTCTAGACTCTGACAGATGACGGTTTAGCGTGCTTACTTGATACTTGGTTCAGCTACAGCGTATGTTGGCACATGTGTTGGTATAGAAATGCACTCGTCGTGGCACACTGCAGACGCCTGCTGGCCAAGCATCCCAGGTCTCTACTAACATGTTTGTACGAACAGTACCCAGGTACCCTACCTGCCTTGGCCGGGCTATCCTCGGGAGAGGGGAGAAGGGAAAACGCTGGGGGAACCTATCAAGGTTACTGCTTGCAAAAACGGAGGAACGTTTGAACTTGCCGCAGCCCGGACGGTGCCAGGTGCCACCTTGTGCTAGCGGCGGGAAGCGCTGTTGCCACTGCGAGAAAAAAGATGAACGGGGCAAAGTACAGAGTACCCTCTCTGTTCTGCCTTTCTGCCTTTCTGCCTTTCCCCATCTCCCACGTACTCTTGTATCCAGTACGTGGCTCTCGCCCCCACCCCCTCACGAGGCAAAGTATTCACGACTTTATGTACAAAGCCGCCAACTGCCACCAATTGTCCTCGGCCACATCAACTCCCCTTTGCCTGTATCTGTCTGTAGTGCTTGCTTCCCTGTGCTGGTGTCGCCGCTGCCCAATTGACGAGGCGAGCAAATGACTCCAATTGATCAATTCCCGTCCATTAAACGGGGATTGCAATGATTTTTTTTTATTTGAATTTTTGTTCCACATTTCTTTCCGTCTTCGGTGGCACAACCACACAACATCGCACTCGGCTGTCAGGGACGGACCCGGCAACACGAGAGAGATAATGCAATGGCAAAGCCGGGAGGCGGGGGGGCGCAGTTGCGCTTTTTCGCCCCTCCGCCCTCCGTCAAGAAGAAGAAACTTTGTTGACTCTCGTCGAGGACGATCCCCCGCTAATAGTACGTCCGGGAGACCCTGAAGACCAGAATGATTCAGGCTGATCCATCCATCGTCATCTTCGCCCCGTACTTGCCTTATTCCTCTTCTTCTTCTTCTTGCCCAGGCGGGGCGCAGCTTTGAAGTCGTCGTCGTCGTCGTCGTCGACAAGTTCGTCCGGGTTGATCGGGTGACTCTCCATCCTATCGCCTTCCTGATTGCCCCTCAACGCGTGGGCGAAACCCTGCCGCGATACGGCACTTGGCGGATCTGGCCTGTACCGTTGACACCGCAACGCGCGGGGTGAGGTACATCGTAGGCGTGGGTTCGCGATCCTCGTCAAACCCCCACAGGCCTTCCCCCCCTTCACCGTATCCGTGACCGCCACGCCCGATCGGCCTTTGTTACGGCGGGTGCCCATGTGCTGTCCCTGTCGCTCATCGCCTAAAGCGTTCCACGCCTTTGCTCTTCGACCTTTCCAGGCTTCCCGGTATCCACACTCGCTGTGCTGCTGCCGGTGCTTTTCGTCCGAGGGCCAGGACGATAAAAGAGATCTCCCTGACAAGGCGAGCGTCAGTCAAGGTACGCCGGCAGGCATGAGAAGCCCCCGAGACCCCCCCGGATATAGTGTTGACGGCCAGAGTCTCAGGGGCCCTCGCATACGTCAGTCAGGGTGCTGCGCATCTTACCTCAGCTCGGCCGGGGTTCTGTCATATGGTGTCTAATCCACCCGTCTCCGCCTGCTCCTATCCCGGGCGGGTGCAGCAAGCCACAGCGAGCTGCTGTGCTCTGCCCGTTTGGGACACGGGCTGCGCGGGTCGGACAGAAAGGAGCAGGCCATGTCCGAGGCTGTGGAAGCACAGAGAAGGCCACAGACAGTGGGGGGGGGCCGTCGACGCCTGACAGGCGGGAACGGACCTGAGCGACGGTTGTGCAGAGGGACGCCGCTGACAAGACGGGTACGACGATTGCACCGGATTGTTCCTACGCAGTAGGGGGGGGTTGAGGATACAGGAGGGCACGTCGAACAAGTCTTAATTCTGACGCTCCTGTGGAAACGCAAGAAAGTAAAAGACCGGATCATGTCTGAGGTTTTTCGACAACTCTCCAACGGCGGAAGCAGAGCCGTCGCACCGAGGTGCTCTCTTGCACAGCATGATGATGATGATAATAATAATAATAATAATAATAAGAATAAGAATAAGAATAATAAAAAAGGTTACGACAAGTCACCGACCTAAAACGCTATCCGCCAGAGGAGCACATCGTGGTTCACGCCGCCCTGGCCAGCCCGCCAGTCAGCTCCGGGCCCTCGTCCCTACCAACAGTACACGCAATTAAGTACACTGCTCGGTACCATCGTCATCATCAGCCAAGGCCAGGACCGTCTCACCTGGTTACAAGCTCTGCCCACTCCCCGTTTGTGCTGCCCGAGCACCGTTAAAGAAAGAAAGGCGGCCCATCAGCTGCGTCTCTGTATCATTAGTTGGTGCTGCAACGCAACGCCTGATTGACTTGTCCGTTTACACCAACAGCAGCCCCGGGATTCGTGGCGCCAGAGGGGTTAACCGCACCGCTAGAAGCGGATAGACTGGCAGTTGGACTTCTAAAATCAGACGAAATCCAATACACTGGGGAGTGACTCGTCAGTTCGAATGGTGACAGAAACAGACTGACAGACTGACAGTTGACAGACAGACAGACAGACAGACAGACAGACAGACAGACAGACAGACAGACAGACAGACAGACAGACAGACAGACAGACAGACAGACAGACAGACAGACAGACAGACAGACAGACAGACAGACAGACAGACAGACGGACGGACGGACGGACGGACAGCCACTGAAAGGCGAAGAGGGCAAGAAGGTAACTGAAAGGGATGGGGGCGGCACCTGCCTGCCTGCCTGTCTGACTGCCGATCCGTTTTTCTGGGTCGAAACGGAAGGAGGGAAAAACTGAGGCTGACCCACACCTCAGTCTACCGTGCGTTACGTCTGCGCTAGTGCCCATCACCCGTTTTCCAAGTGGCCCGTCCAGTGTCGCTCTCCTGCAGACCCTGTCCTTCCGTGTAACCAGAAACGGGCCAGGTCCAGACCCCCCTCTTTCCCCATCCAAAGCAAGCCCGTGACCTCATCGTCCGTCCTGCCACACCTCCAGCGCCTGGTCAGTCCCCCCGTTTTGTCTGTCGAGAGTCACGCCTGTCAGAGAAACACAGGGCATCCGGAATGCGTGCGGGAATGCTTGCCCTGTATTGTATACGACATCACAGAGATACGTAGGTGACCAAGAGAGAAGGAGGGAACGTAAACCAGATTTCATCGTCACATTCCCGATCAGTCTGGCCATGGCGAGATCCAAGACCCCAACCGAGACCGTGACGGCCATCTGCTAATGGGTCTGTCGACCTGGTCCGTTCATTGGGGGAGAACGGTTGGTGCGTACTTGGGTACTTGGGCACCTGAACACCTACTATGTAGGTACCCAGACACTTCGATACCTGGGTACTTGGGTACTTGGATACTTGATTACATGAATACCTAGGTGCACACGATTACAAGCACCTGAGTACTCGGGTACCTAGGTACTTGCCAGTCCCCCCCCCCCTCGGGGGCTCTGTCGTCCACGCTTCTTTCCGCTCCACTGAAGCCACAAACTCCTCGCGCCGGATCGCTCACGACTGACGGGACGCATTCGACTACTGACCTGATCTCGACCATATCCACTCGATCCATCCGTCAATCCATAATCCCCAGCACAGGATCCACCCCACGACCTGGGCCTGGGAGGAACCACCTTGTACACTGAGAAGTACTTGGAACACTCACTCACTTACTCACGCACCACTCGCTCGCACACCAGCCCGCGCAAAGTCACTCGCCCTCTTCAACGGCCCAAAAGTGACAAGGCCGCTTCATGGTTAATCGACGGGACGGCATTCACTCGTCCTCTTCCTCCTGCCCCCCCGGTTTCTCGGATCCTCATCATATCTGATCCTCCTCTTCCTCCTCCTCCTGCTTCTCTCCCCATCCCATCTCGTCGCTTGAGCTGTCCGTCCAACGCGACTTGCGAACATCAACCCACGAAACAACTCCACTTGGAAACTGGGTTGCGTTGCGTTGCTGCACCTCGACCGGACCACCCAGAGAAAGGAGGCCACGACCCACGATCGTCGTCGCCCGTCCGTCCTCTCCGCCTTACCGTCCACAGATACTCCTGGCTTTCTGACCCTCCTTCGCCATTCGCATCCATCTTCCTCTTCCGCCTTTTCGCCTCTATCACTCAATTCACTCTCACTCTACATACATTACGCCACCACTTCATCAACCTACGCCGAATACCGTGTTTTGCCTCTCACTCCTATCCTCAACTCGCCTCACCCCCCACACGCTACTTCACTTTCCGCGTCTTCGATTCATCCTACATACTATTCACTGCCTTACTATCTATACCTTACTACTTCCGCACGTCTTCCGAATTGCCGCTCCCTTCCCGCATTCCATCCCTCGGATTCCATTCCACACCCGTCAGATTGCCATCCTTCCAACAGGTACTGCCGCCCACAATTCCAGCAGACGCTATCGTGCCAGCCTGCTGCTGCAACCACTCTGCATAAACAAGCCTGCCCAGCCTCGAGCCTCCTTGATAATCACCGCCTCAATGCAACAATAGCCTCGTCCTTCGCCCAGACATCCATCGACCCGGACTGCGAGCGACGCCTTGCAGTCTTTCCATCATCGCAGCAGCCCTTGCCTCATAGATCGCTCACAACCCCCCCTGACCGCCGTCGAACTGGATTCTCGAGCCCCCCAAACAACAAGACACCACAGACAGACGCCCAGCCCATCATGTCCTCGTTACCACCCGACCCGTACAAGATTTTAGGCGTCTCCAAAGATGCACAGCTCCCCGAGATCCGAAGCGCCCACAGGAAGCTTGTCCTCAAGTGCCACCCCGACAAGGTCCAGGACCCGACGCTCAAGGCCCAAAAGCAGGACGAGTTTCAAAAGGTCCAGCAGGCCTACGAGCTGCTGAGCAACGAGAACGAACGAGCCAAGTACGATGACAATGTCAAGCTCGCCGAGCTCCGCAAGGAGATGGCCAAGGGCATGGCCGCCAACACCTCCGCTCCCCGCGCCCCCAGGACTTATGAGGTACGCACCGCCGAGCCCCGCCCCGACACCTTCAAGACGACGTCCTACCGCTCGTCGCCCAACACCAAGATGTACTCCCAATACAACTCTCGGTCGTGGGACGAGGAGATCCACAGCCGATCAAATTCCATCTTCGAGGAGCCCCGCGCCCGCCGGGCCACCAGCTACGAGAAGCCGTCTCGACAAGACGACGACGTCCTCCGAGAACGCAGACGCAGAGAAGAGAAAGACCGAGAACGCGAGGAGCTAGCGCGTGCCGCCGCCGTCCGCGATAGAGAACGTCTCGAAAGAGAGAGGGAGAGACTCGCGGAGAAGAAGGTCGCCGAAAAGGCCGCCAAACGGGCCGCCGAAGAAAAGGAGGCCCGACGACAGGAACGTAAGCGTCAGGAAAAGGCTGACAAGGAGCGCGAGAAGGAGCGAAGACGTGATGCCGAGGAGAAGTCGCGGAGACATAAGCCCATCTACAGCGAGCCCTTCGAAGACGACGCGACGTATGTCGCCAAGGTCGACAAGAAGAAGTCGAGCAGCACCAAGGAGAAGAAGGAGGACAAGCGGTCCCGTTCCGTTCCGCGAGACGTTGTTCCGCCTCGGGAAGAGCTGCCAGTGCCGCCCGTGCCGCCCATGCCGCTTGCTCAGACCGACATCCAGTACAAATACGCCGAGACCATGATGAACGCCGCCAAATACATGGACGAGTCCCGCAAGTCCGTTCACCCAGGTATAAGCCGCTCGCAGACGTACGACGTCCGGCCTCCTGTTCCTACCCCACCGCCAGCCGGTTCATCCTTCGCCGCCCCCCCTCCTCCTCCTATCCCCCAGGAAGAGGACACAAGTCGCAGGTCAAAGTCGAGGCGCTCCTCGGAGACCAAGACGCGCGACAAGTCGAGCCACAAGAAATCGTCACCGACCAAGGAGGCGCCCCTGCCCCCGCAGCCCAATGTCGTGGACGCCTCGCCTAGTAGCCGCCACATGGCTCATTTCGCTTCGACGACGGCGTATCCCGCGTCCACCTCGCCGCCAAAGTACCTCAGCAGGTCAGCTACCTTGAACGAGAGCTCATTCAGCCGCCCGCCCCCCGGCCCCGTCAGAGCACAGACTTTCTCACATGTGCCTGCCGATGCTGATCTGCGAGGTCGCGGTCGTTCGAGACTGCAGCCGCAGGCTGTGAGCGAAGACTCGGAATCCGAGGATGACCGCCGCCGCCACAGGAGTAGCCGTCATAAGACCCACTCTCCTGACCCGATGCCGGCGGAATACGGCCAGAGAACTCGGTACACAGTCAGCGACGGCCGTACAGTCGCAGTTCCGCTTGAAACTTCGTACGCAGCGATGTACCGCGATGATTCCCCCCCTTCCTCGAGGAAGCACAGCAAGACTACCTACTACGAACGCCCTCCTATGCCATCTAGGGAAGCAAGCTACTCGAGTTCTACGTACTTTCCCAAGGTCAAGACGGCAAGATACGAGGACGTGCAGTACAGCAATATCCCGCACCGGTACCGTGAGGAGTACACTGCTTATGCTTAGCGAACGCGGTCCGGTAACTTGCACTGCTTTGGCCACGTGTTCCCATAATGCCGTCTCTGCGAGGGGAGACGTATCGTCCTGCTGGAATGCGTCGATGTCTGTCCTCTTTCCGTCGCGCTCGGCGCTGCTGGATTCGGTTTTCGCATCAAGTTTGATTTTTTCTCTCTCTTTTTCTCACTGTTTTCATCTGGGTTTTTTTTTTCTTTTTCTTTTTCTTTGATTCGTGCTGGTATGATGGGGACGACATAAAGACGCGAAAAGCATACAGTAACGAGGACCGACCTGTCTTATTTGATATCAATTCTTTGGGAGGGCTGCGGTTGACGAGCCCGCACTTTGGCGCTCGGGGAGGCATATATGAGATGCTGATGCCGCTTGAGACGGCTAACTGACTGGCATTTATGAAGCGAGACGTTCTGGGCGGCGACGGTTGCCTGGGAAGGACGGGTCTGGGGCGCGACAGAGCTGTCGAAATGGGCAATGTGCCTCATGGTGAGGCCTCCGCCGAGAGCTGGGTGATACCGGCTCTGTTCCACCTGACCCGGCCAAGACCCGTTTTCTCAGACCAGGCAGCCGACGGCGTCCACGCAACGGGAACCTATTGGGATGTCCTAGGTTTCTCACAGAAGTTGTACGCTGGAGTCTGACGATACACATGCATGCATAGGAATGGCGATACGTCTTTTTTTTTTCTTACTACGCGTCTTATCTGGCTTTATTTTTATTCTTTTTAAAACTTAACCTAACGAACTCGAGACTCGATTCAGTTGTTTTGGTCAACACATATTTCCGTCGTTCGCTACACAAGGAGTTACAGAAGAAAGGAAAGGGAAGATACCACGCTCACTTTTTTGGTCGCGAACGCTCAAGATATCACTACGAAAGAAACAAGATGAGAAGAAGAGGGGGGAGTGGTGGTGGTAACACATGCTTTCCCCCTAACTAGGCGTGGATGCCTAGTGGTCAGGGGTTGTGTCTTTTGGCATGGAAGAGGGGGGTTTTATAGTTAGATTTTTTTAACTGTCGAATGGAACTCATTCTTGACATTACCTGGGTTGGACTGTCCATCACGTCGGCGACTGGTGACGAGTGTCAGTTGAGACCGCATTCGCTAGTGAGGTGGGCTCGCTGATGTCGAGCCCCCGTCCCGGGTTCCGTCGGAAACCGTGACGGGTGTCCTGAGTTCCAAAGAGGTGTGTGAGTGATGAGTGCGTTGCGAGCGAGACTTTGTAGTGTGCGACCAGTTGTCTCTCTAGGCAAGCTGGCTATTGAGGGCGAAAGAGGACTCTGTGGGAACAACTGGGAACGAACCTCTGATCCCGCTGTCGGCTTGTGGCCTACTTTGGGACGAAGAGCAGGGTTTGTCGAGGAGTGTCTTTCACACGGTCATCTGGCTGCGACGGGGGCTTTAGTTCGAGGTCTCGTAAAGCAGGCGGAGGGGAGGGAGCTGAGGAGCGGACGTTATCGAACAGAACTCGATGTGAGTTGAATCCCTGGAATCAGGGCGAGGGGGCGTCTCCCACCCTTTTTGGCCGGCCGTCATCTACTGTGTGGGGTATAGCCGGAAAAGAAGGAGACAACTCCCCGCGAGAGGCTCACTGAGGCTGTCATGCCCTCTGAAGACTACGGGACCTGGGCATTCGTGCCGTGGTTTCGTGATGGGGATGGGTAGGGCTATGGCTTTTCCGGGATGGTGAGAGCGAGGAAGTATGTTACTGCACGAGATCTGAATCCCCGGCATACCCAAGTTGAACAACAGTTAGAGACAGACGCTGACAGTAACCAGAGTTGTCGGCTATGAAATATGGCCCCTCGCAGCAGAACAGTCCCCGCCAACCTTTTAACAAAAAGTCAAGAATCTCCGCCCAAGATGGATTCGCCCTGCCCGGCACCCTCTATCACGCGCCGTGCGTCTCCCACCGCCCCCCGCCCCCCCCTATAAACTGTTCACCGCCCCGTTATGGAGAACGAGAGGGCATCAGCGATGATGCTATACCACGCAGGCTGCCAAGAACGCCTTCTTTTGCTCGCGCCCGACGATGGTGTGTGCGTGTGTGTGTCTGTTTGGGCTACATTTTCCCGACCGCCACACCCTGGCCTGATAAGCAGAAGTTTTGGGCTTCAATCATCAGCAGCAGACTGGAAGTCGAAAGAGTCCCCCTTTATCCTCAGACTTCTTCCGACTAATACAGACAGCACGGTTTTGGATGTAGAATGACGCCAGAAGTCGGGCTAGAGTGGGAATCCTGGTTAGGACAGTGGGTTTTTGTTCCTATCAAACTGGCCAGTCTCTCTGTATAGCACCATGATCCAATTCATATGTGGTAGCTAGCTGCGTTTCCATCTTGATTTCTTTCGGTTGATCATTTCGCCTCACCGCTTGTACCAGTGGGCCCTCCAGAAACAGGTCCTCGTATGGATGTAGAGAGTTGATCCGAAAACCCCACCAGGGGTTGTTCTTATAGCTGTGTTGCATATGGACATATCATCTGAAGAGTAGTGCAATAAAGCCCGAAATGGTTGAACAGTGTTTGGTTAGACTACATCCTAGCTCATTGGTTCCTAATCCAACATCCTTCTCGACGAGTAATACTAGACTCAAAGGAGAGAATCGACTTCTTGAGCTTCTTCAAAACAGGATCGTCTGGCTCAAAGACTTTATACCCATTTGAAGCCCTTTGATATAGCTCATAAGCTTCTTCGAGGCGGGATTGCTGTTCGTAGACATAAGCCAGCCACCAGACGCTGTGAAGCGTTTCGCGATGCCCTTTGCCCAACGCCTTCTCCTTGACTTCTATCACCTGTCGAAACATTTGCTCTGCCTCTTCTAGTTTTCCCTGGGAGTACAGCACTGCAGAAAGATTGTCAACAATCCTAAGCGTTTCAATATGCTCTTTGCCAAATGCCTTCTCAAAGCCTTCTAGAGCCCGTCGAATCATCAGCTCTGCCTCTTCAAGTCTTCCCTGGTGCTGTAACACTATAGCAAGACAGTCAACACTCCAAAGCGTTTCAACATGCTCTTTGCCAAATGCCTTCTCAAATGCTTTCAAAGCCTGCTGAATTAACTGCTCTGCCTCTTTGTACTTACCCATCATTGTTTTGTACAACCCCATGCGATATAAAAGTTGTGGAAAATCTGTGAGATCATCCTTATTCTCAGGCTTGTCGTTGACAACTGATTGAATATGAAAGCTCAATTCCTGACATCTTGCCCAAGTTTCAAATGCTCCAGTTGGGTACTCTCGTGACATGACATGCAGAAATATCCGTCTCCACTTCCGTACGTTTTCAGTCGTGGAGAGCCAGATTTGTGTGCAGAGCCGTACCAGTGGGTGCATCTCAAACACGCCCTCCTGCGTGGTGGTTGTTACCAGCGAGAATTCGCGGAGCATGTTGAGATCGTCCTCAAACTCGTCGACCTCGCTGTCGTCTTCACTGCTGTCGTCTTCACTGCTGTCGTCTTCACTGCTGTCGTTTCTGACACTTTTACTGTCATGGTCGCTGTCGGCTTCGCTGCCATAGCGGCTGTCAACTTCCCGGTCGTCCCGGCTCCTTAGTGAATCATTATTTATGATAGTCTCGGTTTTGCTTATATCCCCCTTGCTACGATGGTAGCTCAGAAGTATCCACTCCGGGATCCCTTGTGGGTTGAAGAAGCTCAGGAAGGCAAGCAAGTCGGCTGCCGACTGTCTTTCTTGACGGATGCTGTCGAATGTCATCTGCCATGTCGTAACGATCGAGTTCGAGGCGCTTGGGTCTCGTCGGAGGTCACCCATGTTCCTGTGAAGCAGGCTCGCCTTCTTCTTCTCGCTTTTCCGGAAATCGGCCAGATACGTAGACGGAGACATCCTAGGTGCCCGTCGGAGGATGTACGCGGCTGCCTGTGTGATGGCCAGGGGCATGTACTCGAGGGCCTGAAGCAATTCAGCCGCCACTTCTTCGTCATGGGCCTCTTGGAGTTTGTTTCGGAGTAGCTGGTGTGCCTGATCTTCGTCCATGGCGTTGATGGACAGGACGTTCCAGCTACTGCCCGTCAGCCGCTCGGCGACGTCCCTGCTGCGTGACGTTACCAGGATCTTTCCGTTGATGCTCTGCGGCAGAAAGGACGCAAGCGGCTGACGTGTTGTGGAGGCCATGGAGCCGCTCTGCACGGCATTCGGCTTCGGATAGAAAACGTTGACGTCGTCGGCGTTGTCGACAATCATCAACCACTTCCCGTTCTCTTCGGCACACAGCCAATCATACACTAGCCGGACGACGTCGGCATCAGGACCGGTCCGATTGGGCAGCTGCAGCCCGTTCGCGATGGCGTGATACGCCTCTTCGAACCGTTCTCTGGTACCTGCGTGCACCCAGAAGACGTACGTGTCCGGCGCGCCCTGCCGGACCTCGTGGGCGTAGCTGACGGCCAGTTGTGATTTCCTGCCAACTGTTAGAAGACGCGCGACTTAGGGCGTAAAAGACACGCGACTGCACGTACCCGATGCCGCCCAATCCCACAAGAGCGGCGCGGCCGGCCGGCCGTCCGCATTTGTCGCGCAGCCACTCGGTGATTCGAGGCCGCTCGACGAAGTCTGGATCTGGTGGGAAGGGGACGTTGGAGAAGGGCTTGCGGGACGGGTCGGGGCCGTCGTTGGCGAAGTAAAAGTTGTTCGTGCCGCCGGGCGCGGCGTACGGCGCAGCGATGGCGTTCCGGGCGCTGATGCCCGCGTTGAAGGTCGTTTCAGCCATGGCACCAGCGCGGAGTCGGACGCGTGTCGTGCTAGACGAGGACCATGGGCGTAGGCAGGAGTTCTTCGTGGTCGGTTGCGCCTGGAGGTTGCGGGGAAATGGTCGAAGAAGGCTGAGGCGCGGCTACAGGGCTCACGTGGATGTGCGTCAGCATGTCGGAATGAATGAGATCTGGTTGGTGGGTGTTAGGTCGCGTTGGTCAGGACTTGGCTGCAGCGACTGCGGCACGTTGGTGCTCAAAGTTAGAGGCTCCTTCCGATTGTGCCGTGTTAAGAGCAAGGGTCGCAAGGCAGAGTTGTTAAACTGGTCCATTTCGTCGAAAATAGAACTCAAGAAACGGCAGTAGGTCGTGCGAGATCTGCCACATGGGGCATGTAAATAAGGGGGGTATAAGACCTATCTAGAAAACGCCAGGAAGATGTGTGTACGTCTAAGGGGGACGCCGCCCCCGTGTGTATGTGTGTATGTGTGTGTGTGTGTGTGTGTGTGTGTGTTTGCGGTAATGATACAGAAGCAGGTTGATAAAAGTGTGTAGAAAGCCATCAGCCAGCCAACCAATCCATCTCTTTTCCGGGAAAATGACTTCAGGCTCAGGTCCCCCTACAATGCAAAAAATGCCTTATGCATTCTAACGCTGATGCAAATGCTGGACAAGCCTAGACCAAGACATAAAGAGCGCAAATCTAGAACACCAATGTTAGTAAATCGTAGGCTCCGGAGTTTAGTCGTAAGACAGTCAAAAACTCACCATACTCAACCCCATGACCATGGAGCACCAGAAGCACACGTTGTTCAGCGTCTTCTTACCGCGGACGAGCTTGGTGCGCTGCAGGACGACGATGGGCAGCTGCAGCATCTGGCAGATGAAGCCGTAGCCGCGGAGCTTCTTGGTGATGCAGGCCATGACGATCTCGTGGCCGACGGCGGAGATGAGGAATGTGATGACGGTGGCGGGGACGCGGCCGATGTAGGGGCGGCTGGCGCTGTAGACGTGGCGGCGCAGGAAGCTGTAGACGGGTATGTTCCACTCGCGCGAGAACTCCATCCAGTCGGTCGAGTTCCACCAGTCCGAGTAGAAGTGGCGGTCAGCGAAGTGGGTGATCTCGGCGAAGGCGCCAAGGGCGTACTCGAAGATGACGAGGAAGACGAGGAGGAAGGTAAGCATGAAGGGGAAGAGGAGCCAGGAGATGCTCTCAGCAAGAATAAGGAGGGACTCGGACATGGGGGGTGGGGGGGTAGCGTTGAGGCGGAGGGAGGCGTCGGTGAGGATGGGCAGGATGAACTCCTCAGAGATGACGGTGAGGAGGGAGATACAGCCGAAGACGGCGATGATCTTGGAGATGAGGTTCTGCCAGTCGATACGGGCGGTTCGGGGGTACTCGAGCTCGTAGCAGAGCGTGGGGCAGAGGAGGTAGTCAAAGTAGTTGGACCACGTCAGGTTGCGAGGGTAGGCGATGTTGCCCATGGGGGAGGTGAGCTCTTGCGCGAGGTCCTCGCGGAGCTGCTCGATCTCGTCGGCGTTGGCGGAGTCATCGTCGGAGGTGCTGGCGGCCGAGGCGGCTCTGCCGCTGAAGTCGCGCGTCTTGGGGCTGCTGACGGTGCCCATGGGGTTGTCGGGGGTGGGGTAGAGGTAGACGGGGTCCTTGGAGGCGGTCGAGGGGTTGTCGAGGGCGCGCAGGCGCTTCTCTGTCTCGCTGAGGTGGCCGTTGTAAAAGGCCCAGCTGTGGGTCTTCATGAGGAGTACCATGGTGTGCAGGAGCAGGTAGACCTGGGCGGTCCAGGTCCAGTCGAGCACGAAGGGGACGGCGATCCAGAAGGCGAGCCAGAGGACCTGATAGACGCTCTGGACGGCCATGCCGCCGTTCTTCCAGGTGAAGGCGCCGTTGTCGGGGGCTCTGCGCCACAGTCGGTGGAGGGGCAAAGAGACAAGGGTGGTGGCGACCATGAGGAAGTCGGCAATGGCCAGATGCCAGATCTTGACGGTGAAGAGGGTCCAGATCTGGACGCGCATGGGGTAGCCCGTATCCTTGATGTTGCGCAGCATGGTAGTTATGGCCATGATGGCGAGGCCGATCCAGAAGAGGTTGAAGAAGCCGTGGAAGTCGCGGTAGTCGGAGTTGGGGTCGAAGTGGGAGACGCGGCTGGCGAACTCGATCGTGGGAAAGATGCGGCGGCGCTGCTCAGCACGGGCTTGCTTGCGCGCCGAGGACAAGCTCTTGACGGAGGGGAGGGCATCGTGGGGGACAGGCGTCGAGCGGCCGCTGAGGTGACGTTGGAGTTAGCGATGTTGCTGCTGCTACTGGTACTGATGGATGGAGGGGGGGGGGGGGGGGTGGTTGCGTACCTGGTGTTGCCGCTCGTCTGGCCAGGCTCTGATAGAGGCGTCAAGCCGTTCATCTCGCCGACCGAGGTGTTGCTTTGGGTCCTCGTCAGCTGCGAGTGCTGCGGTTTCCTCGGCCTCGGCCGCAAGACGTGGTCGTGAGTCCCGCCATTGGGGGCAGAGCCGGTTGACGCCATGTTTACGAGTGTGTGATGGATACGGAATCCTCGGAGAGGGCGGAGGAAGGGGCTCTCGATAGGTTGCGGCTGTGGCCAAAGTATGGTATTCTTTCTCCTCTCGAAGTCGTGAGATTTCGAGCAAGCTGTCGCTTCGGGAGCTTACGTGGTGCGCACGCACACACGCACTCGGTGGATGGGTGGTAAGCTTCCGCAGGAGACACTCGCGCGGGGAGCTCGGAGGTGCAGACGCAAGCGGCGACGGATTTTTTTGTTGCAAGAGTAATAAGAGAAGGATTCGCAACCGGATCAAAAGGCAGCGAGACAGATGGTTTGGCGCGCGGAGTTTTGAGACACTCTCAGTTCTGAGGGAAAGGAGGTGGGATTCAGGGTCGCAATCCAGGGGTCGTCGCCATTTGCGAGTGTGAAGTGGACATTTGGAGGGGGATGAATCTCGGTCGCGTTTTGGAGCGAGGAGCAAGGAGCTCAAGATGGTCCCGTACTATCCGTACTTTAGGATGTATCCCTCCCCAATGGGTTGGCAACGTACAGCCGTTAAACACTGGGCCTCGGCCATTAACGACACACACGGATCGAGTCTACCCGTACTGCATGTCATGACAACTAATTATGCTTTTCTCGCACTGCCGATGCACTGGCAGCTGCACGGCACAGGTCATCCCAACGGGCTCAACCAGTCAAGACTTGCCTTGGGCCCGGGAGTGAAGCATCTGGATTTCCCAATGTTTGACCAAGATACGAAAGTACGTACCCAAGTACCTAAGGTACGTGCACCCGGTACCAGAAAAACTCAATTTACGTCACCTCCACGTGACGCGCGGATACCCACCCCACCCAGTTGCTCCAAGTGGGGGAGGCAAAGCTCAGCCACAGCCAATGAAAGCCTCTTTAACCTTTTTTTCTTTTTATCTTTTTTTTTCAGAAATGCCCGGACGGGAAGAGCTCACCGGCGATCCTCTCGAAATCCCTCCGACAGTCCGGTCCCCCGTTCGGCCCCACGGGTTACCGGCGGTACACTTATTCGTACACTAAGCACACTACATTACGAATACACTACCGAGCACTATTAGTTACAATTGTCAACGTCACCTCCTCTGTCCTGCTAGCCGCAACGGATTTTGACCTCCGAGACAAATGCCCAGAGCTTCACGCGCAGGGCTCCCCCGCTCACCCCGGCTGGTCGACCTCCCGCCACCCTGTGGAACGAGGAAACATCAAACATGATCATCCCACGGGCAGCGCCTTATAGGGCTTGGGGGCCTGCACAGCTACGTAAGTAAGTGCATTAGTGTAACCGTACAAGGGCGAGATTCCCAAGGGAGCCATTTCCCATCTCTTCTGTCGGTGCCTATTTGGTGCGACACGACTCCCTCCCCTCGAACAGAGATCGCCCGATCTACCTACGCAGGCAGGGCAGCGTCAACCCAAACACGCCCGTCAGCACGCCCGCCCGAGGCAACTCGTCACACCTCGTCTGGGGCAATCAAGTCATCCCATCGTCAGGGTGGTCCCGCCCCTCGTTCTCGTCGTTTGCTGACTTCTGTTCTTTCAGATACTTTTTTTTTTGCGTCTGCCATTTTCGAGGCAAGGCTTTCTTCTTCTGGGCATCGGGATAGGCTTTAGGCTCGTCCCGCTGCTCCCGCCAAGGACCTCTCTATAATCAGTCCCGACCATCTTTTAGTCTCGGCGGCGGCTGAGTTGGGGGCTCAGCCCCATCCGGACCCTACGACGAACAGTCAGGCTGACATGTCTTCCGTTCCTTGGGACGGACGAGCAGCCAGAGAGGCGACGAAAGCACTGGCAACGGGCAGATGAATAAGAGGAAGAAAGAAAGGGAAAGGAAAAAAAAAAGGACGAGGAAAAGGGGCCTCAGCGCTAAAAGTTCACCATCATGCCACTCCTGATTCCTTTCGACACGGACCTGCGCCTCACCCCGCGTTGCTAGGCATGCTTGGGATGAATTGCTAAAAGATGTCGATTGCGAGCGCGCCGTATTCCAGCACCGTCACAAGATGCAAAAGAGTTGTTATGCGGTGTAGCCCGTCGAGTGTGGCCTCGGCAACCCGGCAATCGGGAGAGAGAAAGAAAAAAACAGGTCACCATTAATACCCATCTGTTACTGGCTGGGATCTGGAGGTAAGAAAGAAAGACAAAAAGTTACTCCCCACCCTAATCTTTCAAACAAAGAGAAAACGAACTATTCGTCAGATTGGCTCGGCGCTCCTCGGTATTCGTTTCAACAAAAAAAGAAAAAGGGCAAAAATACCTATGGGAATCAACCTGCTGTGACATGTCTTAAAGGGCTGGGCGGCGAATCCTCGCAGCGACCGTTTGCGACATCCCTATCTCTAGATGGCTCGCCTGATTGGCCGCTCAGAGACAACGTTGGCCGCAGCCCCGTTACAGTCCGGACACGAACTCTCATAGGGACGAAAAAGACAAGATGGTTTATCGTTATCTTTGATCTGCAATCGTGACTTCGGGCCTGCGAACGATTAATTAAGACATCTTCCCTTCCCACCTGTGCCCGATCGCATGAGCAGCGTGTATGCTGCTTTCCCTCTCCTCTTGCTACCAGTAACGGCGCTGGCAAAGCGTCAATTTGTTCTAATAATATCAAAAAGCCCACAAGAGGGGAACAAAGTCCTGACCAGAGAGGTCGGCCAAGGGAGACGGGCTGCCCGCCATGCTCCAGCAAAATCTTGGCTCCCACACGGTAGGCTCCGCCGCCACAGCGCCACAACCGCCGCCGCCCGTTGGCGCAGAGGAGGTTACCATCCCGGGCACGCGGCGCCTCTACGACGAGCACGGCAGCAACCTGCCCGGCGACGGCTCGCTGCTCAGGCATGGCGATGTCGTGCTCGTACCGCAGCCCACTTCGTCGCCCGACGACCCGCTGCGCTGGTCGCTGCTGCGCAAGGTCTGGCACTCGTTCCTGGTTCTGTACATCGTCGGCCTCACGGCCGCCACCTCCAACAACGCCAGCTCGGGCTCCGACGGCGTCCACCAGGAGTACGGCATCAGCTACGACGTCTTCAACACTGGCGCCGGCGTGCTCTTCATCGCCATCGGCTACTGGACCCTGCTGAGCTCGCCGCTTGTCCATTTGTACGGGCGGCGGCTAGGCTATCTCATCTCCATGATCGTCAACATCGCCGGCCTCGTTTGGTACGCCCGCATCACCAACGTCGCGGGCGTCGTGTGGTCCCAGCTCTTTGTCGGCGCTGCCGAGTCGGTCGGTGAGGCGACGGTGCAGCTGTCTCTGCTCGACATCTGGTTTGAGCACCAGACCGGCAGTGTGTTTGGTCTTTACACCTTTGCAACCGCCATTGGAACATATCTCGGGTGAGTTTCAGTGCTGTTTGCGTGCCGAATTCGGGAAGCTGATGGCGTACAGACCTCTTGTCGGTGCACATGTAGCCTCCAGCCTTGGCTGGCGGTGGATCGGCTACCTGGGTGTCATCATCTGCGGTGTAAGTCTAGTCCTCATCTTCTTCGGTCTCGAGGAGACCGAGTTTAACCGGGACCGCTACCTCGCCAACGCCGGGGAGTGCTACGCCGCAGAAGACTCGGTCCCGGTCCCGGAAAAGACGTCCACGAACGCCCTGGACGGAAAGTCCGTCGACATGGGACGCACCCCTGCCGCCGCTGCCATCACCCCCCGATTGGGTGGCCTCGGCGACGAACGCATGGCCTTTCCCCGCCGCAAGACGTACTGGGAGCGCATCCGCGTCATCACCCCGGCACACAACCTGCGCGGCACGGGCTTCAAGCAGTACATCGTCCGGCTTTGGCACACGCTCCGCGTCTTCACGTTCCCGGCGGTGTGGTACGCAGGGTTGCAGTGGGGCCTGCAGAATATCTGCCTGACGTTCTATCTGACGGTGCAGGAGGACTCCTGGGAGGGCCCGCCGTGGAACTACACGGGCGCCCAGGTGGGCAACATGAACCTGCCGACGCTGATCGGAAGCCTGGTGGGGTGCGTGTACGGCGGGTACGGCAGCGACCGGTTCATGCTGTGGATGACGAAGCGCAACGGGGGCGTCATGGAGGCCGAGTTCCGGCTGTACCTGATGGCGCTGTGCGCCGTGGTGTTCCCGGCGGGCATGTGGATCTTCGGCATTGGCAGCGCCCGCGGTTGGGACTGGCCCTTGCCGTACGTCGGGCTGGGCTTCATCGGGTTCGGGTACGGCTGCGCCGGAGACCTGAGCATGTCGTACCTCGCCGACTCTTTCCCGTAAGTTCTTCTCCCTTTGTCCCTTTGTGAATGACAAACAAGCGCTAGGGAATAAGTGTCGGCTGACAGTTACCCATAGTGAAATGGTACTCGAGGGCATGGTGGGCACCGCCGTCATCAACAACACCCTCGCGATGCTCTTCACGTTCGTGGCGAGCTACTGGATCGATACGGGCATGGAGAACTGCTTCATCGCCCTCGGGGCTCTCAGCTTCCTCATCATGGGCCTGAGCCTGCCTATGGTCGTTTTTGGTAAGCGAACGCGGCGCTGGGCCAAGGATAGGTACATGGTATTTGTCGACATCCGCGACGGTTTCTCCAAGTGAGGGCATAAAAGGTTCAAACTCGGATTGGTTTCAGTGGCATGAGCAGCGACCTGAAGTGCATGTAGGGCAGCAGACGTAGCGGCTGTGTGTATCTGGCGGCGACAATGACACGCGTATCTCCGCGACGCATACTTGTAAGATTTAATGAATATTATTCGATAGTGACGGCGTTCCAACCTCGGAGTCCTGTCGACTCTCGACATTCATTGTTGCTGTAAGAACTCATTTGTGCCAAACTGTGCGAGTGACAAGAAGTAAGTGGGTTAGGCTCCCGGGCATGGACGGCAGCAAGAGAAATGTGGGAAGGAAGAAAGTGGAGAGAGCAAGTATGTGTTCCTTCCTATCCCCGCGCATCGGGGATGTCGAACCTTCCTTCCCTCAGTGGTGTACCCGGTCTGTATCGCGCCTTCCAAGAAGAATTGGGGGCTCTCTTATCTCTCCAATGCTCGGTCCGTCATGGGCCGTGGATGAAGGCCCAAAGCCATCTTTCCCACCATCATGACATGCCTTTCTCCATACATCGTCCGTCGAGGTGTAAACGAGGACCCTGCTCTGGGCAGATTCGATCAGTCTTACTTCAGTGGTACATCACTGGCAATATTCGGACATTGTCTTCGATACGCCCTCTCGCCGATAACCTCCCCATCCTCGGAGCAAGATCCCAATCTGGAGATGACTCGACCCCCGTGGATCTTCGGGATGGACGGTGTAGCGAGGCAGACTTGCATGAAAGAATATCAGATTCTTTAACCGAAGGGGGATATCGAACCGACAAATTTTACCAGAGTACCTACCTTTGCACTGACGAAGGCCACAGCTAAGAAACAAGTCGATACAGGCCTGCTCCGTCTAACGCCATTAACGATTTCATCACGAAACAATTGATCAAGATCACTTCTCCCCATTTCGACTCGATAATCAAACAAGGCCGCCGCCGCTCTTGCCCAGTTGAAGTCACCCGACTCCCAACACAATGCCGGTGGCCTTTCTCTGAACCAAGAATCGTGCGTTAGGTATCTCGATCGACAAGTCACAACCAACTAGTAATATCAAGCCAAAAGAAGTCAGAGATATGCCAGACCCCGGGCCGAGCGCTCAATTCATGGTAGAGGGCTAGGATCCGCAGTGCCAACCACCCCGCGCATACCCGTCAGCTACAGATAGGGTGTATCTGCAGCATCCGATCATAAACCTCTTCCACATGCCCAGTCTCGGTGAAGCTGGGGTGTCCGCCTCGTACCGTCGGCTAGCAGGTTTTTGGCACTGACGGACACTTGACCAAAGTACCCTGCTCTACCTTCCCAAAGGAAACATGGTGAAACTCTGTCATTCCTTATCGGTAGGGCTACCTGGGTCCAAGCATTTGGGAGATGCTTCGCTGTTGGAAACCTTCTGACTTATCATGGCACAGCATAGATATCATCCTCAGCCCGGAAGCAAGTGCTGTCATCATTTGATATCCCTCGAAAGGATGACTGGTTGCCCGTTTTCGACTGATGGTTGTCACACTCTGGCTGCCACACTTGCAGTCTGGCATATGCATTGGAATCGGCCAAAGGCGTGCCATCGACAATCAGAAGCGTACTTGGACGCGGTTGCAGATGGTTGCATCCCGGTCTGAAGGAGTTGCCTACGCTGGTTCGGATGAAACCCATTTGTATCCGAGAGACGTGGTTTGCTATTGTTCAGATGGGAACCACTCGGCTTGCATGCCCTGGAAGACGGGCCCAAACATGGGCGATTCCCAGGCTCATCATTGCTGGAGCACGGCTCTAGGCAGGACTTCATGCCCCCCCGAACTCGCGCTGAACTGCATTCCCTAAACCCGAAACCCTTACGGTCCGACGTCATGCGTGAGAGAGAATGCTTATTCTGAATAGGTCGGCCTGCGGTGCCCAGCAGATGTCAAACCCTCCACCCACTGCAGCTACTTTGCACCGCTGACTAGTCCTGTATGCGCGTTGCTATCCGTACATAGGTACATAATTCAACGTCGACCAAACTTCACCTTTGGTTGGCAGAGAATCCGCAGCTGGTCCTTGTGCTTGGGCTATCTCTCGCAGGGATCTTCTTGGCTGAGCGGATATTGGGGTCGAAAAACCGGAGGAAAGAAAGAGATTGGCCGGCACCCATTTCCAAATCCTTCGGGAGGGGCATTTTGCGCGAGCTACGTATTTTCTGGTTGGGCTGAGCCTTGGCCGTTCGATCTCCTACTGACATGCTTTCGATATCTGCTTGTTGTCTACAGGCTAATCAGGTCGTTGCGACTAGCCTACAATGGCCGACTGTGTTCGAATGCCTTGATTACAAACTGTACGGATACCGGAGCTGGAAAAGAGCGTGTCCACCCAACCCACTGTTTGGAACAATGGAAGTCGGCATTTGGCCACACCTCGGCCTTGACAGACAGAACAAACACTACACGGATGTGGCCTGTGGTGCAACCGGCCGAAACCATGTTGACCGCCGCGCCGGCAGTGCCCCTCGGACCGCCGCCCAATCCTATTGCCTGTCGTCCGAATGACCAGCGTTCGGCCCAGGATCGTGGCGTCCCTAATAGACAGCGATCGCTTTTGTCTTACGGTCAGCCCGCGCGAACGCACCCTCAAACCGGTTCTTGCCCACGCCCGCCGCCATCGCCTATCGAAAGTGGCTGAATGGACGAATCCGCGATCGCAACTCTCTGGCAACTGAGGGTGCCTAAAGGGGTTAGACTCTAGCGGCGTAGCTCGGATTGGTATCTTGACATGGTCATTGGCCGCGCCCCGAGGCGGCTTATCGGACGGCACCAAGTTGGCTTGGTGGAAGGGGCCGTTAGAACATGCACCAAGCTTCTAAAGCGTGTTAGCCTCCCGTCCGTGGGCGGCACCTCCAGCTTTTGCCTGCTAGATGGCTAGTTTGGTTGCTTGGCTAAGCGAGGGTCAACAGCGAGCAGGGCATCTCTCTCATCATCTGCTATCCTGCGGTGGACGGAGAACATCTCTGAACCTCAGCAACAAAACATTGTGGACTGGCAGACGGGTGGTGTCCGCGAGCTCGGTTGGAACCCCACGCCTTGACTGACAGCGTGGGCACAACTAACTCTCACCGCGGCCGTGCCGAAAGGGGGAGTGCCTACCTAGTTGATAGCACACTACTAACCAGGCATGGTGATTGGTGGTCTGAGTCAGGAATTGGTCGTTGGCGTCTTTTGGGCGGACGAGGACGCTCTTTCACCTTCTTAATCCAGAACAGTGGTGGCACCATGATGCCTGTTCCCCCACCTGGCCACCCTGGAAATTGGAATTACTCGCCCACTCATCAGTCGCTTTCCCACAGGCCGGTAGGCTCTTTGGCACCAATGTCGACATTCGGGGCACATTGGACGAATTCCCGGGGCCCTCCCTGATCCTGGGGCTGGAGTCGAAAGACACGCACCCGGCCTGTGCTCCCGTTGTGTATTGCTGCTGCGCGCGCAGCAATAGGGCGAGGCGTTAGGGAGCACACCCACCCGGTACCAGCCAGCATTCGTACCCACAAAGTCTACCAAAGGGACGAACCGCCTTGCACCCAGCTTCGATACGGAGCGAAGCTTAGACCCCCATACACGACATTGAGTGTTCCCCCCAAATCTCGTCATGTTTCTCTCGGGCGAATTGCCTGTCAGCGCCCGCTCCGAGCAGTAGGAGCCGTTGTGAATGGTCCCCCCGTTCGTTTAACAAACGCCCGGACAGCCTGACAGACAGTCTGAACAGCCATTGGTCGTGTAACGCTGCTTTTTTACCCCCCTTCCCAATCCCCATTCCCACCGCGCAGCTCCACGGGCTCAGCTATGGCTCTCTCGCTGGCACCCGCGAGGACGGCGCCCTCTTATCGCTGAGATGAAGAGAGAGCCTCGAGGGGACGGGGAAACGGCCTTGTTCTACCCTTGTGCCACCAGGCTCGCTTTCCCTTTTGGGGAATTTACGCGAAGGAACTTTTGCCTGCAGCTTCCACCACCCGGGGAACTTGGCGACCGCCGCAACCAATACCCGTTCAACAACGGAAAGTAGGCTTCGCGTTGAAAGAGCGGGAGTCCTACTACCGCTCACTCACTAGCCGGGCAGGCCAGAAGCAATGAAGGAACGAGGGAGCGGGTCTGGAAGAACGGCTCCCCATTCCCCATCCCCCCCCCCCCCCCCCATGTGCCTCTCCCTCTCACCCACACACACACACACACACACACACACACACGCACGCTATCTCTCCCTCCCTCTCTCTGCCGCGGCCTATACGAGAGACACTACTGCTGCCCGTTCGGCCCAGCTATTGCTTCCCGTCCTATCCCAGTTCGACCTTGTTTGTTCCTGGCCTGACCTGACCTGAACTGAACTGACCCGTGCCAACAACTCTCGGGTTCTCTATTCAGTCTTTAATCTTTTCGAACCCATCCGCTGCCCATACTGGACGGAACCATGACGCTTTCTCTTTCGCTCTATTCTTAACCAGGCAGCCGGAGAAATTACACTTTCTCTCTTATGTGGCGACGATCATGGGCACTTTTGCTCGGTCTCCTCCCACGCTCTCGTCTTTCATTTGAAGGCCCAGTGGCGCCCACCCATCTCCATCCAAAGGGCAATTGATGCTTGCCACCAGGGCAACGTGCTGGGCTTCTTGGATGAATCGTACTCGACGACGACACGAGGCACCTGTCCTACCGAGGAGCTTTGACTCGTCCGAGTATTGACATCTACTCAGCGGGCCGTACTTCTGCTCCATCGGGGGACGCCGGGCGCGGCCGAGATGTTCCATCATCCTGGGGACAAGTCCCGCGGTGTTCCCTCTGGGTCAGAATACGATGCCAACAACCATCATCGTGGCCTTACTCTCAACACCTCCGGTCAACCATATGCTAGGTTTGGTACATCCCAGAACTTTGGCAACCCTTCAACATGTCCGCTGCAGCAGGAGCCCGTCCGGAGGGACTTCGATTCGTCGTCCATGGACTGGACCTCGCCTGGCGCGCAACATTCACGCTTCAACCCGGGCTCTTCGATGGGCCACGCATCGCAGCAGCAGCAGCAGCAACAACAACAACAGAACGAGGGAATGGAACTCGACGAGCTCGATCCGCCCCCCGCCGGAGTGTCCAACTTGATTGCGCGATTTGAAGGGATTCGCGCAGCGCCGCCAAGCAGTAACAGAGTCACGAGCACAGCCAGTTCAGTGGCAACCCCGTCCATTGCAAGCCCGCCGTCGGCACATTTTGGCGGCGGCGGCGGCAGTAGCAGCAGCAGCAGCAGCAGCATGCACGGCAGTACAGGAAACATGAAATCTTATGGTATGAGTAGAATTGCCAGTTCCGCCGCTTACAGCCCCGCCACGCCGAATTTCTTTCGTGCCCAGGAATCATATCGTCCTCCAGTGCCCCGAAGTACAAAGCCAGTCTTGAACCGCGCGCCCTCTAGCATCCCATTATATACACCAGACACAAAGTTCGGTGATGGAAACACCCGTGCTGCCCCTTCCAACCCGAATCCACCACCACCACCACCGCCGCCGCCCCAGGTTCATCGGGCTCAACAACAGCCTGCAGACTTTAGCCAACTGGACCCCTTTAACAACTCAACGGCCAAGACGTTTAGTTCTCAGTCGAATACCTACAACTTGCCGATGAATGATTTCAATGCCTCGAACAAGAACTTTGCATCCCAGTCAACTGCTTTTAATCTCCAGACGAATACATTCAGCACATCAGTCAAGCCTTTTGACTCTCAACTCAACAACGCCTTTGGCCAGTCGACCAATACATTCAGCTCGACAAGCGCTTTCAGCTCGTCCGCACACACCTTCAGTCCCCCTCCAAACGCAAATGCCTTCAGCCCACCCCCGAATACGGATGCTTTCAGCCCGGTATCTGCACCGTTCAGCCCGGTAACCTCGACCTTTAGCCCAGCACCGACGCCGGCACCGACCCTTATCCCTGGCACTCCGAGTGGGATGCAAACACCCTTTGGTCCTCCGCCTCCCACGTCATTCCCTGTATGCTATTCTTTTTTTTTCTTTTTTTCTTTTTCACCTTTGGAAACGCCCTAGTCTAACTGGGTTGCAGGGCCGAGCTCGAGCACCTAGCACTGCTCCTACACCAAAGCCTGCTATGGGTAGTCGGCCGTCACGGGAGCAGGTGCCTGCCGAAGCATGGGAATCGTTCAAACTGACGATAAGGCATTTGTATCTGGAAGAGCGACGGCCTCTGAAAGAAGTCATGCAAATCATGGCCGATCAGTACGGGTTTCAAGCCACGTAAGTCTGCCCGGTTCTCCATACAGACATATCATCTTACCGTCGCAGGCCGAAGATGTACAAGACGAGATTCTCGCAGTGGGGCTTTGTCAAGAATAATACCGAGGACGAAGTGAAGAGGCTCTTGTCGATGAAATTTCAGCGTGATGCCGAAGGCAAGGTGTCCGAGTTTGTGCGGAATGGCAAGGTGGTTAACCTGGGCACGTATCTCAAGAGGAAAGGAGTTACGGAGTACGATCTCGTCGACTTTGAAACGCCAGCTCAGCTTCCGTCCTATGTGCGATGTCGTACCCCGACACCGCCGCCCGCTCCGGGCTATCTGCGATCACCAGACCTGATCCGAGCGCAGGAGACGATAGTTGGGAACATGAGGAAGGCGTTTCTGCATTGCCGCCAATTCGAAGTGGAGACGGACAGGCAGGTTGGATGGACGTCGATTATGCTCTGGGGCGCCGGATCGAGCGACATGTTTGCCGACGCCAACAAGAAATTCGAGATGGGCGAGCACGACGCCGGAGGACATCTCCTGATGAGGGCATTCAAGCGGCTGGAGATGGACCTGAAGCAATTGTCGCCCCAGGGTATCAAGGAGCTGCTTCTGGGCATGGTGCATCGCGACGCGGGCATGATGACTGCCCTGTGCAAGTACCTCGCGGCCTACTCGTCGACGAACTTTGAACGCTCGCATCCCCTACGACAAACCTTTTCCACGTTGTACGAAGTGCAACAGAAGCATGGGCCGATTACGCTCTCGGAGCTGGTCTGGTGTTGTATTCCCATTATCGCCGAAGAGCTCGAGGCCATTTACGGCCGGCGTCACCCGTATGTCGCCCGGACATGGATTGACCTGGCCCTCTTCTACAACCACGCCAATCCCGAACGACTCGAGAAGCTACTCTCGGAGCTTCAGCCGCTGCGGCGGCAGATCGCAGGGCGACATGGGCAGGGCAGCGCAGATGACCTATCCCTGCGATACGCCGCGGTGCAGCTGATGCAGGCAATCTGGCCCAACAGCGACAACACGAGAGCTTCTGCCCTCGACCTATGGGCGGCAATGAAGGGCGCAGGGCTTGTCTTTCCCGTGCGAGGTGCTGAACATAGCACGTTTTGCTATCACAGCCCACTCAAGGTGGATCCGTGGGACAGGCGATGCAGAGACCGGTACGACGTTGGTATTCATTTCTTCCAGCAACATTGCGGCATCAAGGTACTTCCCTATTTCGAAGAGGACATGCACTACACGGAACACGCTCCCGACTCGAACTCGGCATTGGCGGCAGCTCTGGGACACACAGCGCCGTCCAAGTTCTCGCTCATCTAGAGGCAAGCGCTACTCGATGATGTTTCACAAAACGCGCGAATACCGGCGGTGGCACTACGTCGACGAACGGCTGGGTCCGGGAAGAAGCATGGCATCTTCACAACACTACGGGCCACTTTGTTCCTGGCATTACACCATTATCTTCTTATTTTAATTCATCCGATGGGATGCTACGATGCGACGACCGCGCAAGACCACTTGGGGATACGTAAACGAAAGGCGGTTAACAGGGGTTTGGTGGGATGGGATCAATGATACCTCGAAGCGGCCAAGCAGAGGGATTTTGGATAATTTAGGAGTACTTGGGTTTAGGGCATCACGCCATGGACATGCCATGGCTGGCGTATTTGGAGTTTATTCCGATGGCAGCACAGCGAGCACACGTTTTTCACGGAATGACACACATTGTACAGTATAATCAGCAACGGAGATGATCAGATGGCGAAGCCGATACCACGATACCAGCGGGAGGACGGGTGGAGACTCTAAGCCAACAGCAAGAGAGGAGAGAAATGGAGAGACGATGATGAAACGACTTCACAAAAGCGCGATAGATATCCCGAAAAGGATGACATTGATGCCGCGGTGTGTGTACGGAGTGGGTGTGGGTGGCCGAGAGATGAGGTGAGATGAAGGGACGGAGAAACTGCGGGGTAGGTAGGGATGCATAGCGCCAAACCCACCCCAATCTGACGAGATGAGAAACCAACCAATCGAGCCGAGTGACCTGAATAGGCTGGTCTGCAACGACGCCGAGGCACGAGTACGGAGCCTAGCTGGACGAGGAAGAGGATGGTCTCGGGAGCCTTGGGCAGGACGCGATTAGAGGCTCCCACCCGGCTTACTTCTCTTCGCCAGATTCCCATCACTTCAGTCAGCAATCGCTTTGGGGGCCTTGCTGTGGTTCCTCGAGTAGGGGGGCCATGTAGACGCATGCGGTGAGCAAGTCAACAGGGTGTGTGTAAATGAACAGTCACTCAGTCGACTTGGGTCGATGCGCCGAGGCCCCCCCACACATAACCACAGTCCCCCGTCGCACGTCGCCTAACTCTTAGTCGCCTGGCTGCCTGGCCGTCAGCCCGGTTTCGGCCTGCCCCGGCGGCGGGTTGGATTGGGCGTCCCATTTTCCCCGAGGGTTCGGCGGGCGGGATCATGCTCTCGAGAGTTTGCGCACGATAAGGCACCGGGGCCGAGTGCCAGTGAAGCTGGTCTCCGCACAGCTGGCTTCCACCGTAAGAATCATCGTGCGTGTGCTGGTTGATCAGTCACCTTTCGGCAGGTTTCCCACCAGTGACCCGCCAAAGCGCGAATCTCGGGAACGTCGCTCAACGACGCCGGCGGCCAGCATCTTAATGGAGAATGAAGGATTTCCAGCAGCCCCCGATTCCTCGATGGGGACGAGGAGGAAAGTAGTCAGGATCCCCGCACATGATTTGGAAAACCCCCCAGCAAACAAACAAATACTAGAACACGTTCGGAATAGACGCCCTTCATCCTCGGATTCTGGATTTTTTTTTTTTTCTTTTTTTTTTTCCCCCGTTACGCCAGTGACATGGGATGCTGCTGCCTCCCCGCCCCTGACCTCCGTTATATTCGGGCTTTGAAATCGGCTTTTGGTGAGAGGGGGCGCGAAACCGACCTTTACCATTTTGACATGTGCTTTGCTTGGCTCGTTGTCCACTTTGTTTCTTGCCGGGACCCTCTCTTTGTGTGTCTGGGTCGGGAGGATTGTCGATCCTTGTTCCTCTGGCGAGAGAGCGTCGCTGCCCCCTTGCCTCTCCTCCCATCATTGTTCCGCTCGTTCCCGCGATGACCTGCGTGAGCTCGAAATCAATCACACAGCACAGACATACATACAACACCTAACGTATAACACAAAATGGGCAGTGGGAACGCGGAGCTGCAACTACACCAGGGGAATGCTTGATTCCAGGTGGGGGGTTGAGCGAGGGTGTGTGGGACGAGTGGAACTGGCGTTAGTTGGGCCTGGGATGACGAGCTTTCCCGCCCGGCGCCGGGCGGCGTGCGGGATCGAATTAGTCGAGCGGATGCGGATGACAGGGGGGAGAGGGTGGGGGGGGGGGGGGGGGGGATGACGGGCCCGGTTGTTCATTCACCGTTACTAGTTCTGGTCATTACCGTATTTCTAATTCTCTCCCCCCTCTTGCATTCTATGTGGTTAATTGTCATGGATGGCTGGTCTTTGGGGGAGGGGGACTCTCTAGACAAGTCTCACCCGGGCGCCACACCCGACATTCGTCCCGGGATGTCACGAGATTCCAACGAGCTCGCGCGGCCGGGGTTTGTCGTTTCGAAAGAAGAAAAGGAGGGCAGAAGGAAGAGCTCCGCAGACGATAAGCTTTTTTCTTCTTTCCACTTCTTTCCTTTTCCTCTTATCTGTGTTTCTCGGGTGGGGGGGGGGGCGCATCGCGCTCCAATCGTTACGAATGTGATGTGACGGAGGGGGGGAGGACTGCATACGTGTGTGAGTGTGTGAGTGTGTTTGCTCGGATCCTTCCGGGTTAGCGCCGGAGCACGCGAGGAGAGACAACATGACCCCATTTCTCTCGGAGGCTGGGGACTCTCTGGTGAGCTTGATTGAACTTGGCGCCCGGCCAGCTAGGGCTGAAGGGGATCGGCGGAGGGAGGCGAGGCACTGTGGAGGAGGGTATCGACTACTGGCGCCATAACAGCACATCGCACTATACGGATACGGCGGTTCTTTTGTTGGATGGGGGGAGGGAGGGCATTTACGAACCCCCCATCTTTCATCCTCTCGTTTTGAAGCACAACGTAGCCCCCTTCCTCCTTCCTCCCCTCGGACTAGGGGTTGGGGGGGAGACGCGCTGACCTGGTACGTGGGATAGGCTGGATGTTCTGGACTTGCAGTCTAACGATGTTGTCGGGTCTGCGTCACGACGGCGGGAATACAGCACGATGAAGGGTGGTCTGGTCTGACTTGGACCGCCATGGTCAGGGTCCGATACCGGGACAAGGCAGACAATCCCAGGAGGCGTATGGCGCCGTAAAAAGCCCGATCGAATGGATCACAACCATAGAGGCATAAGATTTATCCAAATCACGTTGCCTCAACCTGGTTCAGCCGCAACTCTGGCAGGTTGTGGGACGGTTTCCGATTCCGGCCTATTCCCGACTTACACGTGCCCCCTCTCAGCGCAGTTTCGCATCAGCTGGTGGCGCAGACCGACCTGGCTTTTGAGAGATTCGCTAGCCACCACCAACATACCGAGACTCGCGGTGCAGAGAGGCCGTCTTTAATTGTTACTCCAAATAATACGTCTCGGTAGAAAGCCACAAGGGGAGGTGAGGGGGGGGAAGGAGGAGGCTGTGAGCAAGACATTGATTGTGGGGGTTTTTTTTTCTGTTTCTTTTTTACGGGTTTAGCGAGCCCGTGGGCATTCACAGCGGACGGGCTGGTATTAATACTTGGTGGCTGCTGGCTTGCCGTCACCAACAAGACCGTCGCCCGTCAACAGGCGGGGACTGGGTCAGAGGGACAGAGCGGTTCGGAACGCGGCCGAGGCAGTGGGGGCCGTGGGCAGGAGGCAACAGCTGCGGGCTGCAGGCTACCATCCTGACGAGGCGGGACTGCTGTCCCGGAGTCCGACGCCGGGGGAGCCGCTGCGTTTCGACCACGAGCGTCGTCGGCGTGGTCATCTCATCTCGAGCACGGTCAGCGGGCCGGGCCAGGCCGGTTTCAGCGCCGTCGCCGCCGGCGACGACGGCAGCTTCTCGGTCAGTCTTACAACGCAGAGAGGTGACCCAAGTGGCGCCCAAGCCTCGCCTTTGCTAGCCGCATCGCATTCCAACTCACTCTCGGCCATTAACATACGCGAGGCCAAGCGACGCCCACCCCTCGAACCGACGCTGTAACCCCCCTCTAATCCCAACAGCGAGTCCACTGTCCAACAGCCGAAAGACGTCAGAAACAGAGATACAGAGCACCTGGCTCTGCGTCAGAAACTGGTACAAGGAGCTCCCGCGTGTTGCTATCGACACCACATCCCGTCTTGGGTGTCGCCCGGGTCGTCGGCCGCCCCGAGGTCGAGCGTGAGCTCGCTGCCATCTCCGCGGACACGACGCACACCCGGCCAGCCGCCCCACCTCAAAAACAACCACTTCGCCTTCAGCACGTTCCAGGCCTCGGGGAGGCGACGAGAAGTACGGCCTCGTGATCCTTGCGCGGATGGGCTAGTTTGGCTCTGGGTTAGTAGTATCGAGATTCGAGAAGTCCTAAGCGTGTGAAATGACGGCCGTCTACAAACCGGTGTGGGTATGTATATACTTGCATGGCTACTAAACCCACTTCTGTGTAAATAGGAAAAAGAGGGGAAAAGCAAGAGAAGTGAGGGATACAAAGTGCGCCGAGGGGGAATCGAACCCCCGGCTCCCCGACGCTGCTTGATGGCAACGGAGAATTTTACCACTAAACCATCGGCGCATATCATGATATTTGCTCGTAGCGTCGCTAGGACGCTTGTTGGGGACATCGGGGCGGTGAGAGGCTCATGTGGGATTCGCCTGTTTGTGCGTGGGGCTCTCGGTGTGGAGGCCGAGGGTTTGGCGGTATTCAAGCAGTGGGGCGGCGGCAAGTCAAGGGAACCAGCGTGGATGAGTCGAAGAGAGAGGAGGGCCTTTTAGCAGAGCGGCTCGCTTTCCTCGACGCCCCTCCGATATTGAAGGCAGCATCGAGGCTCGCCTTCAGTGCTGCGGCTCCTATGCCTTGTGCTTTTTTGCTCTAGTCTCGCTTGCCTTTACTGACCCGGTGTCGCCCAGAAACCATTTAGACATGGAGATAGAAGGACGTACAAGAGAGCCGAGATACGGGCTCTCTGCCCCGGGGCACAGAAAGAAAACGAGCAAGGAGAGAGAAGCGAGGAGCATGAGCTGCCATGTAGAGAGGCCGAGTTTTGCAGGAGATACTTACTCCTATGCGTCATCGACTATCAATCATTCTTCATTGCCCTCCTCACATGCTGTACAACTTGCTTGCGATGAGTCAAAGATAAGCCCGTCCCAACGATGCACCATGTGTGGAAAACTCAACTGTAAATCAAACGGAGGCATCAGGTCGGTTGCACGTTGAAACCTCGAGTTGATATAAAAGCAATGCTGTCTCAAATTCAGTCGACTATGTCATTGAGGTTCCAACCCCAAGCGATCTCATAGCTCTAGATTGAAAGCAATATGAACCCTGAACGCATAAAGCATCCCGAGATGCTCTCCAACTTAATTCTCTCCAACTTGCCTCTTTCGATGCTCCAAAACGCGTCGACCATTGAACGCAAACCCGGTACCAAAAGCACAGGAGAAAAAAAGAAAGAAAGAAAAAAACCGGAAACAGCGACCTATAGTTGTCGCCAAATCACTTCCCCAGAAAGTCGTTCTACTCGAATGTCTCAGTTTTCACGTTCGGAAGAAACGGCTGTTGATCCTCCTCTGCATCCATGCTCTCGAACTCCTCCAATGGATGCGTCGGCGCCGGGAGACGGATGAAGACTCGGTACCAGTCGGACCGCCAAGCGCCAATAATGCCAGAAAGCGAATTCTTGGTCTCGACGCTGATTTCCTCCGATGTCGTCAGTTTAACTTGCCTCCCGCAAAGTCGCTTGGACAAGCGGGTCATTTCCTTCTTGATAAGAGTACCACAGCCCTTCTTCTCGTCTTTCCAATAGTTGGCAACGTCGGTAGAGAGCTGTTTGATATCGCCTACAAGTTCCAGCTCAAGGTCGTTGCGCACCGTCTCAAACATGTTGTAGCCGACGGCACTGGCATGTGTACGGACTGCCTTCGTTTGCATCTTCATGAATCCGTTACCTGGGATGGTGTAAGCAGCATGTCCTTTCTCAATGTAGCCATGAGTGTTCAGGATGTACCTTTGTGTTGGATGGCAGCTTCGAAACCTGGTCGCATGCGACTTGCCATTGCTGCCTGCAGGATACCTCTTTTCTCCCTGGATGTCTCCTGGAACTTGTTGACGCGCGCTCGGACATCCGCAATGTATTTCTCGAAGAGATGATCCAGCTTGAATACATTTGCCTTCAACAAATCTCTGAAACACTGCGGCAATTCTTCGTCCTCCAAGATTTTCTGGACCCAGGTGGTGAAGACCTTCAGCCCGCACCCTCGGATGCTGCCTTTAATGACTGGAATTCTACGCGTGAATTGAAAGGCCCAGCTCGAAAAATGGGCTTGCCAGAAAGCGTGGGAACTGTCTAGAGTCAGGAAACATGGATGGTGGGAAAAGTCGTGATGCGACACTTACACATCGTCCATCCAGTGAATCGTGGACTTGGGCTGTCCGTTTCTTGCTGGACGTATGAATGGGCCTCCATTTCTTCTGACACAGGCCCTGTAGGTGGACCAGTGAGTCTTCTCGTGCCTGGACAACGACGTCACGCTTGCCCGCGGATTCTTTTTCACCCAACCCTCAACTGCTCGGTCGAGTAGTTTGGCAGCCATGACTAGCTTTGGCTCTTCTTTTGTCATCTTCCTGGCTACACTCGTTCTCTTCAGAGGAGTATCTCGCAGAGGTCTCAGAGCAGCAAGTTTCCCTTGAATGGCGACGCGAACTTTCTGGTTGATTTGCTATCGTCGCGGTAAGTAACGTGGCCGTCCAGCAAGGATGTACGACTTACTTCCTTAAGAGTGTTGCTTAGGCGAGAGATGCTATTCTCAAGCTTCATCTTCTCGCCACTAGTGAGCTTGGAGGTGCCCAATTCATTATCTTGATTCCAACCATCGGCCGCGTCAAACAGGACTTGCAGATGATGAATATCGCTGTCAACCCACTCCTCTCTGTAATCGAGAGAAACTTGGTCAAGCCAAGATCTGAGGTTCGGGATGCCGGTCGACTCCTGGTTGGGAAATCCCTCAATGATGCGTCTTTTGCGCGACCTTTCGAATTTTCGGAATGCCTTGCTGCTAACAGGAAACACCTCTGTTAGGGTGCCTGAGGTCGCTCGGGACTTCCTGTTTTTCTTCCTAGTTGCAAGGAGGTTGTCCTTGACTTTCTGCTTCAACTCGGCGTTCCGCTCTTGGATGCAGAGTGCCTTGAGCATAGATTTGAGTTCTTCTGTGTGTACATCTGGGTAGTCATTGCCATATCCAGGCTTAACCGACTCGCTTCTCTGTCTCACCTTTCGTGTCAGTGCATCGTTGCCTCTTCGTCGTTTCTCACCAGTCTGATAGACATCGTCGTGGTGACCATGACCATCGTCCTCGCCTGAGTCATCTCCCTCGCGTTCTTCGCGGTCTTTGAGTTCACGGCAAATTCTGCGAATGTCATCTGTAGGAAACTCCTTTTCTGCGGAATCGCAATCAATGTCATCAATCTTGGTGATGGCCACACAGAGCGAATCAGGCTTCAACATGTCGTTCATGTCCAAAACCAAGGTTTCTTGCTCTGACAAGAGGAGCTCTGCAGCTGCTCTATTGTCGGCAGCTCTTATTGCTGGCGTCACAACGATTCTCTTCTCGAGGCGCTCGGAGTAGTCCCGCGCGATCTGGGCACGCGATTCCAGGGCATCCATGACACCGGGCAGATCAACGAGCTTGATTCCGTGACGGAGGATTTCAGACCGGAGAAAGATCTCTACCTGCTCAACCAGAGGCCAGTATTGTGTCCCCGAAAGCTTGCCCGTCGAGCTGGCCACATAGGGCGTGAGAAGATCGATGAAATTCTCTCTCGACACAGCCTTGAGAGGCTTGAAGGTTTTGTCCGATATGTCGCCTCTCCTATTTCTGAAAACAGTGTAGAAGGCAGGCGAGCTTCGAATGATCTGTTCCGGAGATGATTTTCGGACCAGATCTTGTGTAAGTCCAGACCAGCTGGCAACGTTTTTGACTTGCCTGGTGGCCTGGGCGCATCGATCATTGTATTCGGGGTCTGGGTCATCTCCGTGGGCTTTGCGAGTATCTTCAAGATCCGCCAGCTCGGCCTTGAGCGCGTCGAGTTCAGCTTCGACAGTCTCGTAACTCTTGAAAGTAATATTTCCTCTGAAGTTCTTCCCATCTGTGATGTCATAGTTCCATCCAAAGATACAGACGGCCGCTGTGCAAGCCTCGGAATTGCTGGTGGGCACAATTGGGCACCCAAGGAGTGCATTGATCAGGGAACTTTTGCCGAGTCCTGTCTCCCCAACAACGCCAACTAGAATCTCGCGCGACTTGATGCTGTCTTTCAGGACATCTGCTCCATGGTAAGTATCAACATGGCATCGTACGCGTTGGGGAATGATGTGACCCGGATTTTTACCTAGATTTCCATTCCAATCCTCCAAGCGTTCTAGGCCCCGCCCGGCTGGATCGTCATGCAGGAGTTTTTTGAGTTTCTGAAGCAGGTTCATGCCTTTCTCACGAGCTTCCTCCTTTGCCTTGACACGCTCGGCAGTGTCATGGAGGACGACGGGCTGAGGTGCGTCTGCCATGGTGGCCAATGAGCAAGCAAGGTTGCAAGAAGGGTCTCGTTGAAGGGTAAGGTGCTGCAATAAGTAAGCGCTGGAAATATCACCGCCACTGAATGTATGGGTGGGTGTGAAGGTGAATACAGCTGGGTAAAGTGTATGTTTCTCTAGTGAAGATGAAGTAGAGATCGGCTTGATCGAAAAGAACTGCAGATAATGCTTACGAGTGAGGAGAGGTGGAGGTTGGAAAGATAAGAAGAGCAAGGAAGAAGGAATTTATACTGTAGGGGGTCTGGAAAGAACTAAAGGAAGAACAGCAGGTAGTTGCACACGCAACAAGAGGCA
Source organism: Colletotrichum navitas (assembly GCF_030913465.1). NCBI lineage: Eukaryota > Fungi > Ascomycota > Sordariomycetes > Glomerellales > Glomerellaceae > Colletotrichum > Colletotrichum navitas. The sequence continues at coordinate 64,795 of NW_026850629.1, read as the reverse complement.
GGTGCTCTCGCGGAAATCGTGGGAATCAGCAGGAAGGAGAGTCCCGTGGTAGTGAGTGGTACGGGCGAGATAGAAACTGGGATGGAGTTGACCGGGGAGGATTTGAAAACGCTACTGCCTCAAGCCAGACGATGAAAAATTGTGAAATATCAGGAAAGGTGATGTGTGCAAAAGAAGTTAGCAAAGGTCAGGGAGTTGGGGCCCAAAGTTTATGAATTGCTCAGGCAAGTAAGTTGTGCTGTATACGTTGGGCTTGAACCAGAGGGCGAAGCGAGAAAGTTGGGATGTAGAGCGTGGTCCAGGGAATTGTGTCTTGCGGGAGTTGGAAAGCTGCGCAGAGAAATTTGGACTGTGTGACGAAAGAGTCTGATGAGGTTAGGCAGGTTGTTTTGTAAGGGAGAACTTAGTCAAGGATAGGAGTAAAGGATGGAGGTAGGTAGATATCAGTCGCTGAGGAGACTTGGGAAGGAACGGCAGAAGGAAGGTGCCCCTAAGCCGTACATGACGGTTATGACATCCACCCTTCGTCGAGTCTAAGATCCGCGAAATACCTGGTACTGAGAACCATCATGTTACATCTCACACGTCGTTGCTGTGAAGAGAGACAGTAACAATTGTCTAGGAGGGAGCAAAGTTGCTATTGGCATTCATGGGGCAAAAACCACCTAGCTTGATGATTTTACAGAGATCTGGGCTTGAGAGCCTACATGGTCAGTCGTGACCTATGGTTACCGAGCGGGAAGTCCAAGTTGTTACGTTGTTCTATCATCAGAACCATACGGGCCGGCTTGGGGATCTCTTCTTCTCACGTCAGAACGGATACTAGGGAATTGGACAAGGCGTGGGATAGCATATACGCAATATGCATTCCTCTTTTCCCGTCTCCTCTTGCTTACTCCTATCAGTCGCCCCAGTGCACAAATCACATATTATCGTTCATTATCTGAACAAATCCCTCTGTGGTTGACCCAGACCCGAGTAACGAGACTATTCTGCGTCTCAGACCCCATCGCTCAACAATATGAGCCTCTTTGGGAGCTGAGTCTACCACATACGACCATACCCACCGGAGAATTCGGGATCCCGTCCGCTCTCCCATAGACAAGCCGGTGAGGGCCAAACTAGTAGTTGGGTCGGTGACGACCAGCGAATCCTTGGTGTTGTATGTCTTTTGTTTTTGCGTGTGTATCTGCTACCGAGGAAGACGTACAACAAACGCAATGCTGATGGGGGATTGTGTTTTTGTGACAGCGAGTTGCCAACGCAGCGCGATTATTTCCGGGTATCTAACACGAAGAAAAGATCATCAACCATGGCGATGTCTTCTTGCTAAACGCATCCATCGCCTCTTATCAGGTAAGCTACTCCTAGCCACCAAAACCTCCCATTAGAAGCGGGTTCACACAGAGTATACACAGTTCACACAGGTCCCGCCACTGTGTTTGGAAGGAATGACTACTTAGAGTCCTTGGCGACCTGAAACATGCGGTTCAGACGAAGACACTTCTGTCGTCCAGTGCTTCTTATGGCCGGCTTGCGATTGTCACGCTTTCTTCGGGTCTTTCCGGCCCTGAACCGGCGAGGCCGACGTCGGCTTCCTTATGTTCCAGCTCCCGCGAGTCCTTCCGGCCTTCACGTTCCGGGAGCGCTAGCGTAGCAGCGTCGTTCTCATGACTCGAACCCCGTGATTGCTTTTCGCCAGTCGATGAGGTATGATCACCCGCAGATTCGGACTCAGGCACGTGCGTGACCTCGGGCGCGTCGTACTCGGCCAGGTACGCCTGCAGCTTCCACAGATAGAGCTGGAGGGGTATTGAGCGCTGCTTGCGCAAGAGGAACAGCGAGCTGTCGCGGAACATTGGGATCTCTCGCAGCTTCGCCAGGTGGTCCTCGCCCAGCAGCCACCCGAGGTCGTAGACCGGCAACTTCTTCTCGTACTTGGCCTTCGGCACGTCGTACGTGGAGAATGGCTCCAGCGCCGTGGCGGCGGCGGCGGCGGCGTTGTCGCCCCCATCTGGCCTGGTCGCCGCGCCCAGCCTCTGGGGCCCGTTCTCCGCGTAGTACCACAGCAGACACCCTCGCTGCGGTATCGTCGCGGCCCTGTCCCAGCTCCCGAGGCGCAGGAGGTACGACCGGTGGTCCTGCCCCGCACGGAGCTCGGCGAAGTAGACAAGGTACTTCATGACGTTCCGGCGCATGTTGTCGAGGACGAAGTCATCCATGTCCTCCCGCCATACCTGTCTCTTGGCAATGCGCTGTGTGAGGGAGCCCCCCCGCCTGGACAGCAGGGCCTTCCATTTTTCGCCGTAGAGGCCCTTTTTCTTGGTCCCGCTGATGGACTTGAGGAGGGGTCTCCTCGCGAGCATATAGCAGGCCGGAGACCGTCTCAGGAGTTTCTGCGTAGCCTTTTGTTGCGCAACGGGGGTCTCTGCCGGGATTTGCGGTTCTGAGGGAACGTCATCTTCGTGTGGTTCATCGTCCCTTTCCCAATCCTTTGCGGCGTACATCACATCCAAGTCACCGGGTGTCCACCAGAAGCTCTTTGTTTCCGGGTTCTCAATCGCCTTGAACTCTTGTAGGAAGTATTTCGGTAGACGGACGTCAGTGATTGGGCATAGTCTGACAGGAGTCGAAAGGGCGAGGGCTGTGAGAGTATGTCAGTAACGTGCTGAAGTCGGGGTTTTGCGGTGCGTCGGTATGATGACTGACCATATGGATTCGCCTCAAGCTTCTTACGAAACCGGCCCGCAGGTAGCACGTCCTTAGGCCGCCTGGGCTTCGGAGTCTTATACCTCGTCCGGGCCTCCATCCACCGAGGATCCATCACGGGCGAGATGGGCAGGTCGCCCACCGACGTCCCGATCGTCTTGTTCATCGAGTCGACTTTCAGCTTCTGATCGTACCCCCTAAGGCCCTTCTCCGTCCTGCGAGCGAACTCGTGCCTTCTGAAGAATGGTGACGGCTTCTCGGGAAAGCCATCTGACTTTTGCCGGCATTGACAGAACTGTGTCGGTGCGCTGCCTGCAGGACGCAGAAGGGGCCGAACTGCCGTACATCGTTTCATCTCGGGTCGCCGTGTCGGGGCGTCGCCGTGTCGGGGCGGGAGTCAGTCGGCGACGGGGAGGGCACGCAAGGTCTCGGCGTTCGGAAGGGTCTCGAATGACGTTGGGGGGAACCGGGTGGACCAGGAGCTGGGCGATAAAGGAAAAAAAGCTTTACGCGCTTCGGGGCAATTTTTAGGCGAAGACGCGTGAGAAGCTCGGAGCTCGGGGGTCAGTGCAGGGGGGTAAGCTGGCAGCTTCAGCAGAGCGTGATGTCTCTGCGCAGCGCAACGTCACCTGCCGCCGATTGCCGCTTTTGCATCTTTTCGGCCTCAGAACCATCACCGCACTCACACCTTACACACACACACACCAACGCACTGCATTGCGCACCCCAGCAGCCATGAACTGTCAAAGGACACTGTTCCGAGCCCTGAGAGCCGTTCCTCGGCAGCATGTCAGAACCTTCACGAACTTCCCAAGCTTCCCCATTGGAGGAGGTGGCGGCGGCGGCAACAGCCCGCCTGTCGCAAACATCCCTATGCCTTACATCACCGAAGTCTCGGTTCGTCATCCATGATTCTCCAACATGCCCCTTAGGCCGCGAAAGCTAATCGAGTAGTCCAATGGCTGGAGGACATGTCAGTACCGAACACGCCCGCTTAATTGAGCTCCCCTCGCTGACAGTGCAGATAGACGACATCTTCTCCAAGCTGCTGCAGGTAAACCATTCTACAGGAGTCCGGCTTGTCTCGCAAACAACTGACGAATCCAGGAACGAATTGTCTGCCTCAACGGCGCGATCGACGATACCGTCTCGGCCTCAATAGTCGCACAGCTACTATGGCTCGAGTCCGATAGCCCCGACAAAGCAATCACCATGTACATTAACTCCCCGGGCGGCTCAGTCTCATCAGGTAGCGACACACTGTTTTCGCAACGAAACGGAGAAAGCTGACACGAGCCAGGACTGGCAATCTACGATACGATGACATATATCAAGTCGCCGGTGTCAACGGTATGCCTTGGCGCCGCGTCGTCGATGGCAGCGCTGCTTTTGACGGGAGGCGAGGCGGGCAAGAGATACGCACTGCCGCACAGCTCCGTCATGATCCACCAGCCGCTCGGCGGGACGCAGGGCCAGGCGTCGGACATTCTCATTTACGCGAACCAGATCCAGCGCATCCGCAAACAGATCAACGAGATCATGAAGCGGCACATCAACAAGTCGTTCGGCCAAGACAAGTACAGCCTCGAGGAGATCCACGACATGATGGAGCGTGATAAGTACCTGACGGCGGAGGAGGCCAAGGAGATTGGCGTCATTGACGAGATACTGACGCGGAGAGAGGAGAAGGACCTGAAGGAGAAGGATTCGACGGACGAGAAGAAGACCAAGCCGTAAAGGCTACCATAGCACTGGCCTGAGGGGAGCTATCACGCCCTGGACGAACTGCTCAGACCGTCTGGGCCAGACAGCGACTGATGTAGCAGAGCTGCGATTGAAGCAGTGGGTGGCAGTTATGGAGGCAGCATGTGCGTTGCCGGGTAGCTGCACTCCACATACGGCAGATTCGGCCTGTAAAAGCGGGGCGCATCCGGGACCGGAAGTGATCTGGGCTTAGCGGAAATAAGTAAGTACAGGATGGGAGATGACATTGTAGAAACACCTGCTCGGAGACTCATCAACGTCTAGCTGGGCAACAGTTCCAAGGACGATTATACGATTAAAGAGAGTGGCTAAAGTTAGCATTAGTATCCCTAGTGTGCAAGCCATATACCTACCTACCTACCTACCTGTACTTTGGGATGGCCTGACATTGCTCACCGTCGCTGACTGCACCGGCGCCGGTGGCTCACCTTGAGATACAGCGCGCTAGACCTGGGGGAGCATTGGTTTCAGCCAATCAGCAGCGACCTATTTCAATGCGGGGAGCACTTGGCGGGGAGCTCCAGAATTTTTTGGCAGCCGACATCGCCCAAACCGCCCCCGGTCCTGTCTGCCCCCCCAAAAAAAACAGTCGCCGATAGATTCGTGGCCGTGTGTCCCTGTGACTGTCCCTGTGATTTTGGGGTTTTCCTTTCAATTGAACCTTTTCCTCCGTGACTCACCCGGAAACAATATTTCAACCAAGAGCTGGAGCAGGTTGCAATTGTCCCGATCCAAGTCAGCTCCGCTTACAACCCACCCCCCTCCGCATTCTACCCGACCTTCCCGTCTCGTCCCTGAGGGTGAACCCTTTGCTTGACGCAATGCTCTCCCGGTCCATCTCCCTCCAGTCGCAAGCTCTCCGAGCTGCGACGAGGCGTCCTGCCTTTGCCGGTCATGCGTACGGCCTTCCTCCATCCCAATTGACCTCTCTGCAAACACAGAAAGACGGACGACGCAATGGCTAATACTCATCGCGCAGCCGCCTCCTCTCCTCCACCGCGGCCCGACGCGCCAACGAGCAGCTGAACAAGGTCTCGGCCAACATCACCCAGCCCAAGTCCCAGGGCGCCTCCCAGGCCATGCTCTACGCCACCGGCCTCACCGAGGAGGACATGAACAAGGCCCAGGTCGGCATCTCGTCCGTCTGGTACGAGGGCAACCCCTGCAACATGCACCTGCTCGACCTGTCCAACATCGTCCGCCAGTCGGTCAAGGACGCCGGCCTGATCCCCTACCAGTTCAACACCATCGGCGTCTCGGACGGCATCAGCATGGGCACCAAGGGCATGCGCTACTCGCTGCAGTCGCGCGAGATCATTGCCGACTCCATCGAGACCGTCATGAACGGCCAGTGGTACGACGCCAACGTCTCCCTGCCCGGCTGCGACAAGAACATGCCCGGCGTCGCCATCGCCATGGGTCGCGTCAACCGCCCCAGCATCATGGTCTACGGCGGCACCATCCAGCCCGGCTGCAGCAAGAGCGGCGAGTCCATCGACATCGTCTCCGCCTTCCAAGCCTACGGCCAGTACATCACCGGTGAGATCACCGAGGAGCAGCGCTTCGACATCATCCGCAACGCCTGCCCCGGCAGCGGCGCCTGCGGCGGCATGTACACCGCCAACACCATGGCCACCGCCATCGAGACCCTCGGCATGACCATGCCCGGCAGCAGCAGCAGCCCCGCCGAGGACGCGAGCAAGCGCGCCGAGTGCGAGGGCATCGGCGCCGCCATCAAGAACATCCTCCGCGAGGACATCCGCCCCCGCGACATCATGACCCGCCAGGCCTTCGAGAACGCCATGATCGTCGTCAACATCCTCGGCGGCAGCACCAACGCCGTCCTCCACCTGCTTGCCATCGCCGATTCCGTCGGCATCAAGCTCACCATCGACGACTTCCAGGCCGTCTCCGACCGCACCCCCTTCCTCGCCGACCTGAAGCCCTCGGGCAAGTACGTCATGGCCGACATGCACCGCATCGGCGGCACGCCCGGCCTGCTCAAGTTCCTCATCCAGGAGGGCCTAATCGACGGCTCCGGCATCACCGTCACCGGAAAGACAATGAAGGAGAACGTCGAGAACATGCCCTCCTTCCCGGCAGACCAGCAGATCATCCGCCCCTTCAGCAAACCTATCAAGCCCACGGGCCACATCCAGATCCTGCGCGGCCAGCTCGCGCCCGGCGGCTCCGTCGGCAAGATCACCGGCAAGGAGGGCCTACGGTTCGAGGGCAAGGCGCGCGTGTTCGACGAGGAGGACGCCTTCATCGCGGCGCTCGAGCGCGACGAGATCAAGAAGGGCGAGAAGACGGTCGTCATCATCCGCTACGAGGGCCCCAAGGGCGGCCCCGGCATGCCCGAGATGCTCAAGCCCAGTTCCGCCATCATGGGCGCCGGCCTCGGCCAGGACGTCGCCCTGCTGACGGACGGCCGCTTCTCCGGCGGCAGCCACGGCTTCCTCATCGGCCACATCGTGCCCGAGGCCATGGAGGGCGGGCCCATCGGCCTCGTCCGCGACGGCGACGTCATCACCATTGACGCCGAGAAGCGCGTCATCGACACCAACGTCTCGGACGAGGAGATGGCCAGGCGCAAAGCCGAGTGGAAGGCGCCCCCGCTCAAGTACAGCAAGGGTACCCTCAAGAAGTACTCGGCCCTCGTCAGCAACGCCAGCTCTGGATGTGTGACGGACGGCAGCATCTAAGGTATTTTTTTTCCCCCTTTGGATATTTCCCCTTGGATGTTTTCTTCAAGAGAGGGGAGGGAGTGGGCGATTTCTGTTTTGAAAGCTAGAGTTTCTACACTGTTATACCATCCATCATCTTGTACGGCTTCGGAAAAGGTAGTCCAAAATCGGAGTTTTGTTTGCGTTCATAGTAATCCTCCTCCCTCGTTGTTTAGGTATTTTCCAGCCCGAGTGAGCCAGAAAAGAAAAAGAAAAAAAACCAAAGATTCTGTTTTGACCAAGGTTGAACTGTGGTATATGCAGCATTTCCAACGACACACGTAAAGCGTACACCATGAATTACAAAGCGGCTCTTCCTGAATAGCAGATGCCGCTCATAATGCCTCCCCCCCTTCTTCGGTTGTCTGTCGTCAATTTTGAGAAACATGGCGCGTTCGAGGCAACCTCCCCGACCCTAAGCTATGCAAACATCCGCCAGACGGGGAAAAATAAGGAACCAAAAAAAAATTCACGATTGCCGCCCAACGCTGATCACGGCTGTTCAACCCTTCCCTTGTACTACATCCAAGCACCGTTGTTCGCAACTACTTGCGGCCGTTCCAGGCGTCGATGAAGGCCTCCTTGTCCCGCAACGTCAGGCCGACGCGCTTGTTGCGGCACAGCCTGGCCAGCGCCTCGCCAACCTTGTCCAGGACCCGTTGCTCCTCGATCGAGAGCGCGGAGTCAGCCCCGCCCGCAGCCCGGCGGTGCGTGGCGCCTCCATCGGCGACAGACGACGAGACGCCGTTGGCCTGGGCGGCGGAGGAGTTGAGGATGCTCTCGGCGACACGGACGCGGATGCAGGTCGTCGGGCGGGAGAGCAGGTCCCAAAGGAACTTGAACCAGAGGCCAGGGACGGGGGTCGTGACGTCGGCGGGAGTGTAGCGGATACTGACGGGGAAGATGTGGACGTCGGGGTCGACGGCGAGGAGGGATGGGGTGAATGGGAGGACGCCCTTGCCGTTGGTAGTGCAGCCCTCGGGGAAGACGGCGACGACGCGGTCCGGGTACTTGCGCAGGAGGGCGGCGAGGTCGGTGAGGCGGGCGCCCGGGCGGGGGGCGAAGCGGACGGGGGAGAAGGCGTGGCAGACGGCGCGGAGGAGAGAGATTTGCTCGACGGAACGGGTGTTGGGATAAGAGATGGTAAAGATGGGGTCGAAGATGGCGGCGAGGTAGATAGCGTCGATGGGGGAGGTGAAGTTGGCGGCGATGACGGAGCCGGGGTGCGGAAAGCGCTGCGGGGGCTGCTCGGCGAGGGTGCCCCGACGGACGCCGTCGAGCTGGAGATCAACCCACCATATGCCGGGGATGCCCATCATGCCCCAAAGCAGGACCTTGCGGACGGCCACGGGCAAGAAGGGGAGGTGCTGGAGGAAGAGAAAGTAGGCGGCGACATAGGTGATGAAGATGGGGAGGCGAACGAGGAAGAGGAAGGCGTGGAAGACGGAGGAGACGGGGGAGAGGCCCGTCTTGACGGGGATGAATGGCGAGATGCCCGAGCCTGTGAATGCATGTCAGCTGGGATGCCGCGGTATGCCGGTCGTCGATGGCGGCCGCGGTTGGTGGCGATGATGATGATGATGCTCACCTTTGTCACGGAACTGGCTAAACTTCTCCATGGTGGGTTTGGCAGTGGTGGGATACCCGCGAGCGGGTCAATGTAGGAGGCGAGACTCGTGTAAGTCAGTGATGGGCGGATGATCACCGCGACATGAGGCTCCGTTCACAACGTGGGATAAGAAGGGATACGCTGACGAGGGGTCGGTGCTCTGTCCAAAGGAGGGGGGGCGGCAGGACGGGAGGTGGGATGCAGCTCAGCAGCAATACGAGGAGTTGGGAACGAGGCCGAGAGCTGAGGAATTTCAATGAGAGTTGGGAGCGCTGCTCGTGTCACGGAGCTCTTGCTCGTCTCCTGGCATGAAATTTCTCGGGGGCTAACGAGACACAAAAACCGACCTGGCGAATGAGCTTCCCAACGTCATGGCGCGGTGGGTGATGGGTAGCAATGACATGTGAAAAGGCCACACTTTTTGTGCCTGACTGCGAGTGCTGGAAACGAGAGGGAAGGGAGGTGCTACTGTAGTGACCGCTTTCCTGATTGGGATAGAGGTACCTCGCCATGAAAATTGAGGATTGGCGCTTGATAGGTACCGGTAGGTACCTAGGTACCTCTAGGGGGAGGGAGCACACGTGTGATGCTTCAACCTGAGGCAACAGTCGATTGGACAAACACGGGAAGACGGCGGCGTTACGTAAGACACTGTACTCGCACGAGATTATGTTAACGGTCTGATCTGTTGCCGGGCAACCGTGCCACCCCTCGGCGGCTGCGGCGTGTGTACGGATACACTTCACGGTAAACACTTAGGCCCTGTCCTCCTCTTCCACGCCCCCAATCGGGAAGCGCAGCAAACAAAGCCCAAGCAGCCATAATCCACACCCCTCCCCATATTCAATCATAGATGTGGGCTTTTTTGCGATTCTACTACTGTTGCTGAAGGCCTGCTCCAACTTCACAACGCCGTCTCCTGCCACCTCCAAAACTGGAGCGCTGCTCCTCGTGTCCCACATCATCATTCCCGTCATTGCTCGTCGCGTCGATAGCATCGTCAACATGGACACCGCGGAGAATACGGTGCGTGCCCCGGTGTCTGGTGTCTCCGGGGGGGGCCGAAGCTTGCGCGACCCCGTCGCAGGAGCTCCGAGTGCGTGGACTTGCTGCGAACTAGGTAACTGACCTTCATATCGACAGCAACACCACTTCCGTTCCTCTGTCATGCGGCCGAGCAACCTGCCGCGACCGGGCGCCATCTCCTCTACCATCGGCCTTACCGAAATGAACGAATCTCAGCACAACGCGCGCGCGCACCAGTCCATGATACCGCCACCCGGGGCCAAGATGGGATCGCTCAACAGCGCCTTGAAGCGCGATGTCCCCAAGCCAGGTTGGTTCCTTCTTCCTGAGCGACGATGGGAATGGTGGCGGCTGCTGACTGCCCCTTCCACAGCTGAGCTGCCGGCCTCCAAGTATCAGAAGTCTATCATTGAAAGGAAGTCTCTCGCCCAGCAGGCAGGTGAATTCCCGACAAAGCCCTCGACGGCCGCGGCAGGTGCCTCCAGCATTGTCAGGTCGCGTTCCGTCAGGGGACAAACACTGGCCGAGGTAAGTTCCGTTGGATTCTTTCCACATCGCATCGCATCTCATCCCCAAACACCACGTCGGACCTATGGAGATGGTTTCCAAGCCGAACCCGCCCTTCAATACCGTGCCCTGGAACGACACCATGCGGATTGCCCTCTGTGTCGCGGGTCATATCTTCCGCACTTTGCGAATCATCCTGCGGTCGGCTTTCCGAAACATCCCTCCATCCATCCTCCAAAGGCTCCTCGTCGTCTTTTCGCTCCGCTATGACCATGATAGTTCAGACGAACCTGATGGAGGATGCGCCCTGGATCGAGCTTGCTGTCGCTGCCCAAGCCATCCATTGGCGTCTCATTCGACATATCTGCGCAGCGTTACGGGCAAGCTGCAAATATGGCTGGGGCTGCAACATGACAGCGACAGCGCATACAGGTGTATCCAGCTCCTTCTAGACGCCGAGGTGCGAGATGACGATCGGACTATTGACTGCGATGACGACACTGGCGACAGGGATGAGCTGCGTTGTGTACCGCCCAATGCTTGCTCATTATTGACCGTCTTTCGTGCATACGCTGACTCTCAGCAGCTCAAGGACCCAAACAACATTAGACCTCGAAACGTACCAACGACCTCACGATACAATACCGGCGGCAGCTTTTCCGCAAGTGTCGGCCCTAGGGGCCATGAGCGCTCGAAATCGTCCCTTGCTCATTCAAAGTCCGTACACGGGCAGCCTCGCACCCGAAACACGAATCAGCATGCGAGACCACGCACGGCATACGGTCATAGATCGGAGGAAGAATTCGATGGACCAATAGAACAACAGCACGGTACGGTCTTACATTCCCAGCAATTGAACTTTCCGCGACCCCCTGATTTTCAGCCTAGAAAAACCAGGCTTGCCAATACCACATCGCAAATGAATTCGCCGAGAGAAGTTTCTCTTAGCAGCCGGTTCGGTGCACTATCCATCAAGGACGACACCAGCACAACCTCCACACAAGATGAAGATCAAGTGGTTTTCAGTCGGGCGAACAGCGTCAGTTCCCTGTCGACGTCAATGAGCACCGCGCAAGTCACTATGCGTGCATCACAGAAGCCTTTCATGAGAGCGCCAGAACTGTCGCCGAAGAAGAGGCAGGCCAGTCACATGACCGATCCTGCCACGCCTTCGCCAGACTCTAAGCGAGCAAGAGCCGTGATGGAAAGACTCGGAGAAACAATCATGACGATCAAGGAGTCCAGATCGCCGGCTAGATCCCCTTCTCCCAGTAGACAGTACTTCTTAACAAAAGATTCTAACTTGACTCAATTTGTAGGCTGGGATGTTGAGGATAGGGTGGCGGGCATCGAGTCGCAGTTCAAGCAGGTCAAGGAGACGATGGATGTCATGCTATCTGACAAAGAGTTGATGGACGAGAGAGTGGAGATGTATAAGAAGAGAAGTGAGTTCGGACGAATCGACTCTAGGTAAAAGACGGGCTGACAAGGCACAGTATCGGAGCTCGAAACGGAACGAGAAAAGCTCGAGGACCGCAACGGCAACCTGCAAAATGAGATCGACAGCATGCGCGATCAGATGCAGAAGCTGACGATCGAATCGGAAACGGCAAAGCGGAACCAAAAGTATGAGCTCGAAGACGAGGCCCGAAAGCACCGTCATGAGCTCGATGAGCTGCGACGCGAGCTCAAAGACGAGACGCAGAGAACGGAAAAGAGCCACCGGGAGGCTTTGGATGCTCTCGAGCGCCACTTCAAGGCCGAGCTCGACGAGGAGCGCAACCAAAAGTCAAAGGAAATCCAGGATCTCCGCATGAGGCTCGGGCACGAGCAGCAAGACCTCCACGCCACCTTGGAGAAGAAGGACAGAGAAGCCGCCGACCTGAGGGCAGTGGTGGAAACGCTCAAGAGTGACCTGGACCGCGAACGAACGTTGAAGAAGGGCCTTGAGGCGAGCATCTCGGAGCTCGGCGCCTCCAACGTCACTCTAGAGGCCAAGATCAACTCTCTCAAATCACACGTCGAGTTCCTCGAGTCCGACAGCAAGGCGCAATCCGACTCGTTCGCCAACATGGAAGCGAGACTCCAGGAAGCACTCAAGGCGGCGGAGGTGGCCAGGGAGAAGCTCATCAAGGAAGAGATGGAACGCCGCGTTCTCTTTAACAAGTACCAAGAGCTCAAGGGTAACATCCGCGTCATGTGCAGAGTACGCCCTGTGCTGAGCGCGTCGGAAGGCACGCCTGCAAAGGTGACGTTCCCCGACGAAAAGACGTCGGCCGAGATTGCGCTGCAGACGCAGGAGGTCAACAGCTTTGGCGATGTTTCGACGAAGAACATCAACTTCGAGTTCGACCGTGTCTTTGACCCAACCGCGCAAAACCAAGACGTGTTTGATGAGATCTCCCAGCTCGTACAGAGCGCCCTCGACGGATATAACGTGTGCATCTTTTGCTACGGCCAGACAGGATCTGGTAAGACGCACACCATGTCTTCAGCGGACGGCATGATCCCTCGCGCAACGCACATGATCTATGACACGGTCACGAAGCTCAAGGAGAAGCAATGGACGTACAAGATGGAGGGCTCTTTCATCGAAGTGTACAACGAGGAGCTCAATGACCTGTTGACGCCCAACGGCCGCGAGTCGGACGGCGGCAAGGCGCGCAAGCTCGAGATCCGACACGACGACGTGCGCAAGCAGACTTCGGTCCTCAACTGCAAGACGGTCTCGCTGGACTCTGCCGACACGGTGGAGTTGATGCTTGCCGAGGCGCAGAACAACCGGTCGGTGGCATCAACCAAGGCCAACGAGCGGTCGTCGCGGTCGCACAGCGTCTTCATCCTGAAGCTGTCGGGGTTCAACTCTGCGACGGGAGAGCGATGCGAGGGCACGCTGAACCTGGTGGACCTGGCTGGTTCGGAGCGTCTCAAGCACTCGCAAGCCGAGGGCGCCAGGATGAAGGAGACACAGAACATCAACAAGTCTCTGTCGTGCCTCGGGGATGTGATTGAGGCGCTCGGCAAGAAGAGCGGGCACATCCCGTACCGCAATTCTAAACTGACGCACTTGCTGCAGTACTCGCTCGGGGGCAACAGCAAGACGCTCATGTTTGTGATGGTCAGCCCGTTGGAGGCTCACCTCAAGGAGACAGTGACGAGTTTGCGTTTTGCTACCAAGGTGAGTTTTTGCGGTGGCAACAACCAAGAGCCAGCGATTGTCTTGTCGGGGACACGATGCTGACGATGCGCAACAGGTTCATAATACCCATATCGGAACGGCCAAGGCTACGAAGAAGGCGTAGAAGCCGGCCGGCTGACGAAGGCGTTCTTGGATGACTAAAGTCGTTATGTTGACCGGCGTTGGGGTGTATCTATTGCGAGTATTGAAGAGGGGCCATTGTTGAAGTTGTATATCCTAGGAATACGTACAAGTACGATTTCGACATACCAATACACGCCCAAGGGCAGTTTATGCACAATATCAAAGACGGTGATGCGTGAACACTCTGTTCAAGTGAGGAAGATGTATATGCAGGATGAGATGTGTAGACTATTGGTGGCCACTGATGCAACCCTCTGAGCCACATGATGTTGCTAGCATTGCAGGATTAACCTTCTTTCCTGATACTATTTAGAGGAGACAACAGCAAGAGCACAATCTTAGGTGCATTTGGATGCTAGCGCGTAAGAATTGCCCGCTTACTTACTAAGAAACACCTTGCTAACCACCACTAGGAGCGGTGGAACCGCAACTTTCACTTTTATATCTCCTCTTAACATCCTCAGAATCCAACTTTAATTAGATCTCTATCACTTAACCTTCCTCTTGATAGTACAATAATACGCATATTGCAAGATGCTATGTCTACTTGGCACCCCTTTCCGGCATATCTGTAAAACATTCGATATCCCCGGTTTGAATAAGAACAATGAAGGCCGGCACGCACTGTTTCGTGGCCTTGGCTCCAGCCTGACTGGTGTAGTTCCTGCAACCGCCATCAAGTTCTATGTGTACGGTAACTGCAAACGGCTTGGGGCCTGGTACTTGCGATGCAATGAAGATAATCCCATCGTCCACGCACAAGCCGTTGTTGCCGCTGGCTTGGCGACCTCAACAGCAACAAACCCGATATGGCTCATGAAGACCAGGCTTCAACTGGACACAGCCCAGCGGGGCTTCACTCTACATTACCACTAGCGATACGCCAGACCATGTCTACACAATTAGTGGTGCCGAGCTCCTGTGCACCATTGTGCTTTGAGCCACCAGGGATTATGGTTTCGTACTGCCCCTCCTGACTGATCTAGAAGCGGCGCAACAGCGTTTGTTCTCTAGTTGTACAGTAGTGCAGTGCGGCTGAATAAAGGGCTATATTGTAACTCATCGCACATCCTAAGCAAAACGAGTGATGAATACATTTATCAAACAACTCAAGAAAGATGAAATGAGGGCTGAAAAGCTTGCCCACCAGATATCAGCCCCGAACTCGGTCAACCTAGTAGTGCGCCATCAAGCGAACTCTTGTCGCCGAGTGCGATGTTTCGCCACAACCAGGAGGTTATTAAACAAGAGCCCCAGACCAGAATATAGATTAAACTCGATAAGAATCCTACGGCCCGTAGCAATACAACTACTCCTGTTTGATATCTCATTCGTCTCCCTAATAACTTAGTTCCCACCAAAATGCGATTCTCGAGCTCTCTCATGACAAAGCTTAGTGCCGTTTTTGCGGCCTCTGCGCACTTCACAGCGGCAAAAACCACTGTTCTAACCCGGCCTCAGTCCCAAATTTACTTCTTCGCCCTGGAAGAACGTCAACCATGCCTAGACAACAGCACAACGAGCACCTGCCTAACAGATGTCGGTGCCTGTGGAGACGGAACCTGATGCTACCGCGGCCACCAATGCGGCGTCTTCCTCGGCCGGAAAGGGTGCTGCGTGGATATCAATGCGGGCTCGAAGAACATCGCGCCTGAGCAGTCGTGCTCCAGTAAACTGGACGTACTCGGCAACATGACGTGGACTCCAATAAGCGGGAACGTGTCGACAATATACCCGGCTTTCGCATTTTGTGCACCTCAACGTCGCTGCCCAGCTATCAGCTCATGGGGTCGTTTACCGGATCGGGCGCGCCGCTGCAAATGGGCCCCGACGGGCAAGTCTGTTGTCCGAATGTAATGGACTCTGTCGAGTATTTAGCAGAAAACGGGACAGCCATGCGGGCTCTCTGTGTAGCGCCTTTTGGCATGAACGTCCAAAGGCTTCTAAAGGGCGAGACCAAAAGCGATGGCGCAAGTATTTGTTCTATACGGCGAGAGAATTTGTTTCTATTATCACTTCTCCTAGCTGGATTATTTGGGCTTAATTTGACGTAGAACATACCTAAAGTAAGATTATATAGGTTAGAGGCATGCTTATCAATGCACTTATACTGTTGACTTAAAGTTTATTATTTGATGTTGTGACGAAATAGTTCTCTACGCTCGTTGGTCAGGCCTGGAAGACTCTTACTAGTCTGATCAGGTCTGTAAATCACTTTTGGGTTTTTTATAGTAAGAATCCCTCTCTGTATGTAGAAGGATTCTTACTACGCTTCTGTACCTAGTTTTCTTCTGCTCCTTATGCTGTATTTACTTCGTTTTAGTCAACGGCCTATATTATACGTTGGTTGCCAAATAGCCATAAGATAAGAACTAGTCAGCTACAGGTGTAGACCTTGTCTTCGGCCTGCAAGCCGAGTTGCGCGCTATCGCCAAGTTGTAAAGCAGCCCTAACAGGGACTCCAAGTTCTTGCACAATTTTGTGTCTGTCTAGTACAGGGCCATCAACTTGAACCGATTTAAATGGCATGGACAATCTTTTCCGTAACCACGAAGGCATCTCTAAATCGCTATTACTGTTCATGGTATGTGCCCCCCCCCCACTATTTGAGTGGTAGCAGTTCAATCGCTGGGACGGGAGGTCAACAAGGGTCTGCAATTCTTGGCATGCAGTTACGAGAGAAGCTCGACGACGTTGGAATCGGACCCGAAGGCGATGTAGTGGAGTGGTTTGCCAAGCTATTTGAAGACTGCTTCAGCAGGCTGATGGCGGTATGGCAAGATCGAGAAGACATCGTTCTGGGATTATCATAGCAAGGCATTGAGAATCGACTGCAGTGCGATTGAGGTATGTATGTCTGTGTCCCAAAAGTTGCTGTGGTCTAAGGAGACACGCGGCCAAGTATACATATGGCAAAGGCTGGCAAAGGCACTCTCGTCCTCTTCTCTCCCCACTGTGGGCATGTAGGCTGCTAGGACAAAGTTCTTGTTACAGGCGACTACCTATATACCTAGCTATGTAGGTAAGCTTCTAAGCTGCCCTAGCCGCCCGGGATCTGTGCTACCCCGCCTCATCCCCCCACCAACACCACCAACAGCTTTCTTTCATCTTCACATCGCATATTTCATCCCCCTGCGTCTTTGGCTGTTGGCCAGATGTGCGACCGGACCAACACGAACCAACTTACGAGTCTCGGAAGAGCAACACGGCAGAGGCCGCCCGTCCCCTCCTTTTTTCTGTTACGCCCTGCTGCCTGAGACATCGCTTCTGGCATTCGTTCGACCATCCTTTTGTATCTCTTTCCCGCATTCTTTCTTTAACGTTGATGCAGTCACTAGTTTCTGTTCCAAGAACCGATCCCTCATTTCGCCCAGCCCGACAACCTCCCCGACGCTAACCCCAGACCCAAACCGCGATCTCCAATTGACGAGATCAAGCCACAGTCGTTACAGCCTCTTGCTTTTTCCGTCCCAGCATCTCCTCCGAACGCCCCTCCGAACGCCCCTCCTCCCGCGCAATCCATACGTCCGAACCAACAAGGATGATCAACTCGAAGAAGGGCTTGGGCGACTCCATTTGGGCTTCCAGAGGCAAAGCCCAACACTCCAATAGCTCGTCCGCCTCTGTATACCGATCACGGACATATCAGGATACGTCCTCGGTCATTACCCCCGCGGCACCGCGGCCTCCGTCGCCAGCCAAGAGCGCCAGCTCCTTCCGCCCCGCGGCGAACGCAAGCACGCCCTCCTCAGCGCCCGCCGACGGCGCTAAGAAGAACACTGCCGCCACCCACGACGGGCTGACGGCGCAGCAGGAGTTTAGGCGGTACATACAGATCGTGCGCCGGCTCAAGTGGAAGCTCCCGTACCTGAGCCACGGGTACCACCACGCAATAGCACGGCCTGGGGACCCGTTGTACGGGGGCGAGACGGACGCCGAGGAGGCGGAGCTCATGTTCAAGCTCGACTTTTACGAGTACTACATGCTGCTGGAGCGAGCGCTGGTGCACCTGATGGGCGTGTTTGGGATCACGGTATCGCGAGACGGCTGGGTGACTACGTCGGCGGCGCCGCGGCGGGCTGATGGCGGTTTCGCGCAGCAGGCAACGCACACGTACCACCAGAACGTGATCGCGGCGCTGGAGAGGGAGGACAATCCGCTCCACGAGGCGCTGGGGACGGGCGAGGTGCTGTTCCACCTGTCGAGGGCCAAGGAGCTGAGGAACCGGTGGAAGTACGCCGAGGAGGGGGCCAGGGCCAGGGCGAACGGCGAGGCGGGGCGGGAAAGGGCCGGGACGGCGCCGCTGGAAAGCTACGACTTGGACAAGATTTTTAGGCACGTCTTTGCCGGGTTCGATGCTGGATACGCGGTTGCTGAGAGGCGGGTCGCTGAGGAGGCGGCCATCAGTGGAGGAGGGGGGGCGGGAGCGGGAGCGGGAGCGGGGGGTGGCGCCGAAGAGATGGAGGAGGACGAGTATGACTTCATGGTCGAGGCCATGGACTGGGAGGCTGTTTAGTGAGCTTTCTTGTTCGGCCCGGCGAGGTTGCGGGCTTCGTAGGACATGCGACGGGCTGCTGACACGAGAAGAGACCAAGGTTGGACTTTATGTGCTAGAATCCTGGAAGGAAAAGACGCGATGGCTTGGGATTAGACAGGGTCCCCAAAAGAGAGAGAGAGAGGATCAGAGTGGCGTAGCTTGCATTGTTAGACGATACCCCTTTCCCCTCCCCCCCCGTAGCTTGCTAGATGTATACATTCTGGGCGGTTTGGTCGCTTCATGGCCTCGCGTGCCCACATGGCGGTGTTGAGCCGCCCTGACAGGAGACGATAGCACCGCGACGCGAATGACAGAAAGTTGGGTGAGTTTATATTCTGGTCTAGTAAAGCAGAGCGGGACAGCTAGGCAGAGTCCTGGGCTGCCACCTTGTTTTGTCTGTGGCCCGGGTTAGTGTAAGTGCCGCGACTCGATGGTGCTGTATCTTCTCCGCGCGCGGGGGAAGCATAGGGGATATGATTTTTCGTCTCATGGCCATCGCCCGAACGCACGGGATCCCTCATGTTGGGAATTTTTGTCTTTGGGACGGACGGCGTTCTGCTACCGGCTGGCCGGCACGAGTTTCTATCATGATCGCCGCAACGAGGAAAGGGCGGCGGGGTGGGGATAAGCCGAGATGGCGATTCAGGCCACCGGAATCTCTGAGAGCGTCGGCCATCTGAGAATCTCCCTCCTTCCCTCTCCCGGACACTTACTAGAGCCGTTTTCCTATCCCAGACTCGGCCGAAAATGAAAATGCAATGCACCCGGGCAGCTCTCTGTCCGTCTCTCTCTCCCTTGTGCCAACAAGGGCCCCTTGTCTCGGCCACACACATGGGGGACACAAGGGGTCCCGGTACGCCGTCGTTGAAGTTTGTGGTATGCGGCATGCAGTGTGCAGACTCGGCACTCGTATCAGAAAAGCATAAAAGGACGATGGTTTTACAAACAGCAATTGTATATTGTCGTGTGCTTGGCATATGAGCACAATGCCCCTCTCCCAAACAAGTGTCCAAAGCCGAATTGTATCTCCCCAACCTCGGGCCAACGGTCCGCCCAAAAAGAGCAGAGCGAACACCACACGATAAAAGATATACACTGAACTATATCTGAAGGGAGGGACGGTTTGCTTTTTGTTGATAGTGGCCTACCTATGTACTTTGTACCTATGCATTGGGGAAGTCAAACAGCAGGTGCTGGTGAAGATGCTGTGGGAAGGAACAGGCAATCGGACCCCATAAATGGGCACCTTCCGGCACAATACGAGAGAAGAGCGGGGGGTCTTCCCTCGTGCAACATCACTTCTCCAGTCCAAATACACCATCTTCTGCTCTCATGCGATGGAACCTATCGCCCATACTACCGGACTCTGGCTGCCGTCGTCTTGGAAAGCAGAAAGCCTCCAGGATACTACCCCGTCTAACCCCTGGACCTCCCCCTCCTCTCCAATGGCAACCTTGGACGCGGAAAGTTTAGTGCTCGGCCACCCCAACTGCCGCGCACCGTCTCCTGGTCTAAACGGCTGATCTGCGTGGGCCCCCATCACCCTCGCCCGCCTTCGCTTGGGGGGGACCTCGGGACCCTGGGAAACGCAAAGATGGGATCAGAGGGAAGCGGACGCGAACCAATCGGATCGAGGCCGTTCGTATTCGCGAGCCTCTCATTCCTCGGCACCAATACCCAAGGACAGTTTGGAGGGTTAAGCGAAGGGAGGAGGGAGGCAAAGAGACGGAATCTACGAACTACTATGACATGTCCCACGTTGGGTACCAGCTCGTTGTCCATCGACCAGCTTCTTGGTGGTCCTGTCGTGATGGATCCCTGTTCCAGCCTAAACAACACTCGGATCGAAAGGCACCCTCTTCACCCGTGCTTTGAAGTCGCTGCCGCCAACCGGGATGTCCATTCCAACCTACCTTTCCTTTAAGGCTCTTTACGCTGCCAGCTTGCCCCCTCTCCTCCTCCTCCTCCTCGCTGCTTTTGCCACATACGTTTCGAATCCGTCGGGCCCTCTCCTCAGATCGCGGCGCTAGGGGTTGGATAACCAGATCTGTTTCGTTTACGAATACAAATTATAATATTATACGCGTCGCCGTCTTTCCCATTCTCGAGCTTCCTCGCCTTGCTCTCCTTCTTCTTGTACTCTAGTGTAGTTCGCCCCCACCCTTCATCTCGGGATTCCGTCTCATCTCGCATCGAGTCTCCAGCTCATTGGAACCTCCTACCCCTCTTCAATCGACCCGCGACGGGGGAAAAATACGAAACGAGACCACCAAAAGCCCCCGAACTGTGTCCGCTTAATTGAAGAAACGGGGGAAAAAATTCACCATGTCTGTCGCCGCGGTAGCTTCCGCGGCCCTGCGCCCGCACGACTGGCCGATGGGCGTCTGGGTCCTCCTCCTGACGGGGTTGGCCTACGCTGTCGGCGCCCTCGTCCACCGGCCCTCGTTCCCGAAAAGCGCTCCGAAGCTATTCAAGAGCCACCCCGTCGTCGGCTCGCCGCGCTTCTTCTCGAATCGCGGCAACTTCATGACCGAGGGCCGCCGCCTCGCCAAATCGGGCAACTGGAGCTTCTACTTTGGGAAGATGAGAATCGTCGGCCTCAGCGGCGTCGAAGGCCGGCGACTCTTTTTCGAGAGCCGGGAGCTGGATTTCACAAAGGGGTGAGTCCGCTCTTTTCTCTAGAGACTCTTTGTTTCTTTTCTTTTTCTTTCAATAAGTGCACATGGGACGATTTGCACGTCATTGGCTCTTGTGACTGAAGGGGGCGGAGGCGTGACATGAAGAAATTGTCGGGGACTTACACAGCCACAGGTACGGCGCCCTCCTCAACGCCACCCCGCAAATCAACTTGTCGAGCGGCGAGCGGTCCTCGGATGACAGCTTCGACGTCAAGTTCAACCGGAACCTCGTCCGGCTCCTGCGCAAGGACGTATTGTCGGAACGCCTGCACATCCTCGTGTCGGACGCGCGGGGCACGATGGACGACCTTGCGGCGCGCATCGGCCCGTCGTCCGAGTTCGGCACGAGCGACCCCTTCGAGGACATGTACCGCCTCGTGTTCCAGCTAACCGTGCGCATGGTAGGCTGCGACGAGGTAGCCGAGGATCCGGTCCTCCTGCTGCGGATGCTGCGCATTTTCGAGGGCATCGATAGCGCGGCGACGGCGACCAAGATCATGTTTCCCTGGATGCCGACCGTGGGCCAAATGCGGCGCGTCATCAGCGGCGGCAGGATGTACCGGATCCTCGAGGGGATCATCCGAGAGCGCAAGGCGCGCGGGGTGCCGGGCAACGACGCACTGCAGTTCCTCATGGACAACGGCGACAGCACCATCGAGATGGTGGCCTTCCTCGTCGGCGCGCTGTTCGCGGGCCTCATCAACACGGGCATCGACGCGGCGTACCTGCTGTGCTTCATCGCCGGGGACGCGCACTGGTACGGCGAGTTCCAGCGCGAGGTTGACGGGGTGATTTCGCGGCGGCGGCGGTCCGCGGAGCAGACGGCCGACGAGATCCTGGCGGGCATGACCATGGACGAGTGGGAGGCCGAGTTTCCGCTCATCGACCTCGGGCTCAAGGAGGTGATCCGGCACACCCTCACGGGCTGCGGGTTCCGCTACAACAACAGCGGCAGGGACCTGCCGATTGGCAAAACGGGCGAGGTGGTGCCGCGAGAAGCGTACGTCGTCTACCAGTTCGACTCGACGCACATGGACCCCGAATTCTTCACGGACCCGTCGCGGTGGGACCCGGGGAGATACCTCCCCGGCCGGGAAGAGGACAAGAAGGACCCGCACGCCTTCATCGGGTGGGGTACCGGCCGGCACCCATGTCTGGGCATGAGGGTGAGTCTACCTCTCTGTCTTGTCTTCTCTGTCTTTTCCTCCTCTTCTTCTTCTTCTTCTTGTCTGCCATGTGATGCATTGCTGACACCACCCGGTGGGGGGGGATACACAGTTCGCCAAGCTGGAGATGGCCGTCACGACCGCCATGTTCCTCGCTCGATTCGATTTCTACCTCGCCGATGCCAATGGCAACAAGATGGACAAGGTGCCCGAGAGCTCGATAGACAGGAACAAGCACTCGGCGGCGAAGCCTAGGGAGAAGATGTTTCTCAAGTTCAAGCCCCGGACGTGAGGTAGAAGTGCAAGGCGACGGGCGACGGTTGACGGAGGGGGTTTGTGTTTCCGGCGAGAAAAGTAAATTACATTGTGGGCAGACCTTATGGACTAGATTGCACCTGTCTCTCTCTCCTTTTTTTTTTCTTTTTTTTCTTTCCGAATTGCGGCGATGAATGTCCAATAACGACTTTACTTCTGGCTGTCTGGATATTTCGGTAGACGAAATGATACGAATTTGACCTGGTGCGTATTCCGAAGCCCGTCCCGCTGTTGGCCCTCGCAATGTTTATCTGGGAATCACACGCCGTTTGGATGTCGATGATGTTCTTGATGGGTTCGGCGCTGTATAGCTAAGAGGTTTCTTTGCGGATGCGCGATCGGCGAAGAAAAAGATTGGCGAATGCAACGCCGACTCGGGACGGAGCACGACTCATTGGTAGAAGCAGCCCGAACCTAGGGGGATCTTCGCCCCCCCCCCCGAAAAGCTTGATGACTGCCGAACGCCGAAGCGGAATTCCCCATATCTCTCGCCTGTACCAGAACAAGGTGGGTGGTGGGGGGTCACTGTAAAGTGCATTGGTGGGAGGGCCTCCATCTCACCCGCTCTCTCGACCCACTCAACTATTGGGAACTAGAACTTACTTGCCCCCCTGGTTGCTGTTTTAACTGACAACATCTCCACTCGCGGTTCATCATCTTTCTCTCGAGGGCGACTCTAGGCACGTATCACGTTGCTGCGAGACCTGTTCATTCCTTCTCCTCCGCGGTGGTTGGTCGGATCGGCGACCCCACATCCTCGTTCAGCTCTCTCCCCGTTCCTGTGCGTCAGCAAGGATCTCTCGTTTGCGAGAATATCTCACTCGGTCCCGCGATCCCACCATCTTGCGCACATACAGACAACCCCCCGGGAGTTTTCTCATCGACGACCGCATTTTTTACCTGACTCAACGACAGCCTGAACCTTAAGCCTCGGGACACCAGCAGCAGCAGCAGCAGCAGCAGCCATGCTGTACCACCCGGCGCCAAAAGAATGCGAGCTCGTTCAGCCCGCCTCGCCGCGGGGCGGAACGCTGATGCCGCTCTTCCTCGTCCACGACGGCGGCGGCACGACGTTCGCATACCACTGTCTAGGCCCCCTCGACCGCGCCGTCTTCGGCATCGCCAACCCGCGCTTCCACTCGGGCGTGCCCTGGGACGGCGGCCTGCCCGAGATGGCCGCGACGTACCTGCGGATGATCCGGGCTACCGTGACGAAGGGCCGGGACTACCCCGCGCAGGCGCCGCGGTCGCCGCCGCCCGCGGGCAGAGGCGGCGACGGCAAGCCCCGCAGAAGGATTCTGCTGGGGGGCTGGAGCCTCGGCGGGATGCTCTCGCTGGAGATTGCGCGGCAGCTCGGCGACGAGGACGAGGACATTGAGATCGCCGGGCTGGTCATCGTCGACAGCGTGTACCCCGTGTGGCCCGAGGGGCTGCAGATCAAGATCGGGCGCCTCGTTGAGGGGCCGGAGCCCGAGACGAAGAACCTGCGGCTAGCACGACGGGCAATGGGGATGGCGGGCGGGATGGTGCGGGCGTGGAAGATTCCCCGGTGCGGGGCGGCGGCGGCGGCGGCTGTGACGGTGCCCAGGATAGCGGGCGGCGGGAATGTCAGCGACAACAAGCCGAACAGGGACGTCGATGGCCGGGACAACCACGACGACGACGACGGCCACGGGGGCATGGAAACGGGCTTTTACGGTAGCAAGCGCGAGAAGGAGACGGCGGAGGTGGTGTGGGAGAGGCCGCCGCGGGCGGTTTTGGTCAAGGCCAAGGCGTGCGTGCCGTCGTCGACGGCCGGCGTCATCAGCCCGGTGGACGTGTACCGTGAGGACGACAAACTGGGGTGGGACGGGTACTGCCCCGGCTTCGTCGAGAAGGTGCTGATGACGGAGGGGCACCACTTTGACATGTTCGACTGGGGCCACATTGACGGGATCACGGAGAAGATATTCGAGGCTTGCAGGATCTTGGAGAGAGCTGATTGAGGGGGGAAGGGGGGGGGGGTTCTACAAGGGCGTAGATAGGTGGAGGGTGGCAGGATTTGCGGCGTAATGCGACGATGAGGAACTTGGCATTTGGGATTAGATTTGACGCTTTCCGATAGACGGAATACGCGATGAATAATACACAATAGACACACAAGGTGTGCAATACACCAGGCATTCGTTCATCCCCTTCCAAGGGGTTTGTTTACGTCCCCCAAGGATCACAACTCGCAACTACACGACACGGCTCGACAAGTGCCACGGCCACGGCTGTAGCCATACACACCGCCGCCAAGCAGTGACGCCAAGAAAGAAAGAAAGAAAGAATATCTATATCTATCTAATTTGCGATGAGCGCAAAAAAAGGGAAAGAGAGCTGCAACCGCCGGGGTTCGAACCCAGGTCCCCAGCTGGTTCCCTGAATGGGAGGCTGGAATGCTAAACCACTGCACCACGGTTGCCCTTTTGTGGTTTCGTACTGAGAGTTGTTGGAGGCGACGGCGAAGGGACTGAACAAGGGAAGGAGAGAAGGGGAAAGGGCGGTCGTTTGCTTGTTGTAGAGTGAGGCAGGAAGTTGCGGCACAGGTGCAGGTGCAGGTGCAGGTCGCTCCTTCCTGTTTGCTTTCTCTTCCCGGACAACCCCCGCCCTGCCCCCACTACGCCGGCAGGCGCCCGAGACCCACTCGGAGCTCGCCCTCCCATTCGCGCGCCGTCTCCCTCCGGCCTGCTCCCGGGCGGCTCGGCAACGGAAGGCTGCAGAGCGGGCCCCGGTTTGTTTGCTTTAGAGACGGGTCTCGGCGAGCTCGACTGCACCTGGTGGCCGTCGACCTGCTCTCCCCCCCCCACTAACCCTGGCCGTTCTTCCTCGGGAGGAAGGAAAACAGTACTCCCAGCTCTGATATGCCGTGACTGGCCCGCACTCAGCCCTTAGCTCGACGCCTCCGCAGGCAAGACAACCCTCTCCTTTTCCACAACAACGACGACAGGTGTACCCCCGCCGCTGCCGCCGCCGCCGCCTGCCCTCCTCACCCACGCGTCCAGCGGCGTCGTCAGCACCGTGCGGGCCGCCCCGAACGCGTGCGCCGTGACGTACGCCGTCAGCAGCCCGCACGCCGCCCAGAGCGCCGCAAAGATCTGGAAGACGATCCACGGGTTCCCTTTGAGGTAGTCCCCGATCCCCACCATGCCCGCCCGTTCCTCGAACTGCGCCAGCGCCGTCGTCATGTTCTGGCGCGCGCCCCCGGTGTCGGCGTCATCGGCGTTGTCGAAGAGCGCCCCCCCACGTCCGCCTGTCGTCTCACCGTCGCCGCTACCACTGTTGCCACCCTTACCCGCGTCGTCGAGCGTGGCGGCGAAGGCCATGAAGCCGCCCATGAGCACGACGAGGAAGAGCGCGAAGAAGATGCGCGCGAGGTGCAGGAGCCACGACACGGAGAAGAGGAGGAGGACAAGCGCGCCGTGCGGGGAGCCGTGGTCCGCCGTCGCGAGCCAGGTTGCGAGGTTTCCGCTGCCGCTGCCGCTGCCGCTGCTGACCGGCGGTCGGGCTCCGGGTCCGGGGGTCTGTCTAGTGGTGACGACGCCGGCGTTGGGCGGCGGCGGCGACGCGGCGACGACGAGCTTCGCGACGAGGAACGTCAGCAGGGACGGCAGGGCGATGAGCTGGAGGAGGCTCGCGTTCGCGTCGACGGCCGTGAGGCCGACGCCCACCAGCACGATGAGGCTCCAGGCGCCGAGGATGGAGACGGCGAGGACGGTGTAGACGCCCGATACGGCCTGGCGGAAGATGCTGGCCATGGTCGAGCCGGGGGTGTCCGGACGGATCTGCACGATCCCGAGTTCCTACAACAGGCGGCTCTGGTCTGGACGGCAGGACTTTCCGTATGTCAATCAGAAATTGTCGTTGAGCTCTCTCACCGACTCCGTCGCATGCCGAGCCCCGGAAATTCGATCGGTTTGTTCAAGCTGGTAAGCTTACTTCGTGCTGCGCACGAAATAAGACGGGCAGCGGAGATGGGGGGTGGGAAAGGGGGGGTCCATCGGCTATGTTGCAGGGATACAATCTTCAATGCCTAAAGAGGATTAGCGGGGGGTGGATGTGGGTAAGGCAGGCCCAACTCTGTCGTGACCACCTCGCAAGCCTTTGGATGCATGCCTGATGGTAGAAGATCCTCAAGAATGCCAGGTTTCCACAACCGCACATTCGACTCGGTGAGAGCATTTCTGGCATGATACCAATGGTTTTTCAGGCCATCGTCGCGGAAAAAACGCTTTCTTTATGAACTATCCTCAAGTGCGAAGAAACGGAAATCTTGGCCGCAGTGTATTCTGGGAAATGTCTGAGTCTAACAAGGAACCTTTGCGAAGTGAGTCTCATGCGCTCTCGTCTGGAACCTGGGCCACCGGTGCCCTCGGCCTCTCAACGGGCGCCCTGCTATTATCTTATCAGATCTGCCCCTGCCATGAAACCTTTACATGATCCGTCGTCAACCGAGAAAGGCCGGTCGGGTGGGTTGCTGCGACAGGGCCAGCACTCATCCCAAGAGAGTAGTGATGTTTGGCGTCCCGTTTCGATAGAGATATTCGCCTTTGTGCGTCACACGTCTCGCCCGCTATTTGAAAGTGGTTATGACTTGCGCCCCTGAACATTGTCGTTTTGGCCTTATGTGCCGCTGGAGGGTGCATGGAGAACATGGATTTACGCACCATTGCATGTGTTTTTAAAAGAAGCTTCTCTATAAAAAAGTTTTCTCGGTTCAGTCCAGGTATACGGGACTAGCAGTCTCCGTCGCTGTCACCCGTCGTGTTGCTGCACCAGGACCTAGCCCGTTGACAGCTCAGCTCCACCCAGATCGTGACCAGAGTTGCCCGCTACGAGCTATCCTCTCGTTCAGAAAGCGGCAGCTAAGAGTCAAACCGGAACCTTGGTGAAAAGAAACATCAATGAATTACGGTTAAGGTCGACTCCGATACCAGTACAAAGATGAGGCGCCGTCAAGGAGACCCAGCCCATCACGGCAGCCTGCGCATGGTGGGCGCTCACCGCCCAATGCATTCTGTAAATTCACAGAGGAAGTGTCTTGTCTGCAAGATGCCAAGGGCACGACTGGGTTCGCAATTCATGTGTATGGTGGCGCTTGACCCAGTTGTTCAAGCTCAATTGCTTCAACCGCCTGTTCGCCCAGTTGCAACTGCTGTGAACGTAGTGGCGTGATGCTTGGTGTGAGCTCAACAGGTGATGGGATAGTATTACGCCCAGTCGTCATCTTCCCAGCTGTTCCTTGTCTTCGGCCTTGCCACAGCAACTTGTGTGGTATTGAGATCCCAGACCAACAATCCCGTCAGTGCCAGACTGAAAAAGCACATGACAACTATCAAGATGCGGCTGACCCTTTCGCCCACACACTGCAGCCCAAGGCTAAGTGTCCCAAGTTCCTTGATGTGATGAGGAATCTCGCGCGCCCATTCCTCCAGGCTGAAATATCCCTTGCCATATGAAGCGGGACGTGGAGGTGAGATGTATTCAGGGTCGATGTGGGCGCTGCGGCCGTGCTTCACCAATACGTTGATCGGGGAAACTGTCGCCAAAAGCGCATTAGCACCCAGAATGATGATGAGTGCGGCTCGTTGACCATGGTACAACTAATACATACTAGGGTCAATAAGCTCGACTCTCGCCACCCATACAGATAAGTCGTAAGTAACATACCTGCCACGCACGTCCTCTGCTAAAGAAACTGGCTATCAGTCAGGTTATCGCTAGTCCTATTACCAGGCCAAAGCTTCCGGCAATAATAAGCGGCGCGCGTACGACAGGCATGAGGTACTGGGAGTATTCGTCGAACCAACTGAATCGCTCGTAGCTGGGGGTTGTTATTCCTCTCATGACCGTGTCTCCGTTAGTATCCTCCATGTACGAGGTGAAGGCCGTCATCTTGAAAGCAAGACACAGAATTGAGCTCAACAAAATGGTGATGCTAGCCGTCAGGGCCAGGATGGCCGGTAGTTTCTGAGGGATGCTCATTCTGATGCAGCTGTGTCGGTTGGGTATTGTCAGTTTTTAGTCGTCCAGGGCTTCGCTGTAGAGCTAGGGACTATGGATATAGCTGAAAACGGCAAGTAATGGGGCACGCAAATAGCTTTCTTAAAAGAAAAAAGAACTTGAACCTTATCATGTCATGCTTTCCAAGTTCGATGACGATGCTGTCTGCATCTCGGCCGTTATGGTGTCTAACGGCAAGATTTCTGGCGCCTTCTATGGCGACGCAGGGTATAAGTGCGGGCAGTCCTGGTTTGCGAGTGATAACCGGATCGGCTCCGGGTTTGAAACGCCGCGCTGCGTCTGGCTGGACGCCAACCACGACAATAAAATCAACGCGCGGGCTATCAGCTTCCACCTCAATGACATGCAACCAAACTAAGACAAAATGCAGCAATACTGCGAAAATCTCGACACGCTTTGCAAGAGCACGCCGCGCTTCTCCTTCTGGAGCAACCTGCTGCCCGACGCTGTGCCGCCCTTCTTCGAGCCTAGGCTCAAGTACAAGAATGGAACCAAGGTCCTCGACGACTCCAATCATCCCTGGGATAAGAGCGCTTACATGGCACCGACGAAGGTCAAACGGCCCAAAAGAGAGGCGCGTGACAACGGTGGTAGCGCCAACCATGACCCCTCTCACCTCATCATCTCAAACCAGAACGCCAACGCCAGCGAGATCTGCAATTCCGAGACATCTTACGGCTGGGATATCGTTTCGACCAGGCAAAACGTCTTTTGCGATATGGAGCACAAGCAGCTGTACCCCCTCTGCACGGATTCGGTCACTACCAGGTGCTTTCACCTTGACGAGGAGACCCTTGTTGGCGAACCGGGCCTGAATCTGCGCGACGAGGAGGCGCAGAAGCTGAGATATGGGAGTTCTTACAACACCACAAATGTCTGGAAGGCATAGGATGAGCTCGAGTGGTGGCTGCTTTGTTTGGATGCAGTTGCTTATCTCTATGTCTGGCCAGCCTCAGAGAATTTCAGTAGTGTCAGCTAACATGGGGGTAGGCAAAAAGGATTTAGAAGAAGACATTGTGGTGGAAGGCGGCTTTCTTTTGTTTTGCTCTAGGCCCATGAGGGCGCAGTTAATACACTGCATTGATTCCTAGAAGAAAGACCTTGCTTGCATTGCCTGGCGTTATGTAGAGCTATCTTGTATGGATCCTTACAAGCTCGCCAAGGGGCATACAGTGTACGGCACCGGTCCTCTGCTTAAGGCCAGGCCCGGCAACCTCTCTCGATCAGTCCAATGGTGACCATTCAATCCAGTGATACTGTTCCGGCCCGATACAGGATTAAGATCTTGTTATAGCATTGGTTGATGTCTTACGACTTCACGCCGTTAATAAGCGCGGACCAGCCGGATGCGCTCTTCGGAAATCTGATGTGCCGTCTCCACTTTTATTCTTCCATGTATTCCTTCCCGCGCTTTCATCCTCGCTGCCTACTCTGTCTCCATCCCGGTGCGCTCTGGTCTCTTTGCTTTCTCCGCTAGTAAACCTCTTGTGTTTTGGATGCCCAGCCTTATCATGGCACAATACTATAATATCTACTCGCAAGTTCTCAGTTATCATTCGTTCCACAAACTGATACCTACCAGCCATAAAGCTGATACACTCCACACAGAGCATTTTAGGTGGGTCGGTAGGGGATGATGTTCTGCAGACGTTTTTGGCTTTTGTAAGTGTTTCAACATATAGCTGTACGTCTTAAGCAGTGACTCCATACTCTGTGCCCCAAAAGAGAGCAAAAGAGAGAAAGAAAAAAAGAAAAAACAAAAAACCGTTGACTCGTTTCGACCAGTTAACCAATACATAGCATAACAGTGGCGAGGCCCCTGTGCCCCTGTATCAAAAAAATTCGAACAGAAGGGAGTATTTCAGATTTTAACTGACCTCAAGTGACGATACTGCTGTGTTTTGAATGAGAAAGTAGCCATGTATTTGAAAGAAGTGTCCAAAAACGACTGCGATTTGTAATAGTCGCAGCTAGTTGCCCGAATAGGCAAATATATCCGCCGATCCCTGTAGCGGAGCGCGCGGCCCCCGAGAACACTGCATAAAGGGAAAGAAGAGTAAAAACGATAAAAAACGATAAAGAAACTCAGCATGTCCTGATGCTTCCTAATTGAGCGAAGAGCGCAGAGCCAGCAAGTCATTGATATTTCGGGGCCCGACCTCATCGTCTCCGACACTCATCTCAATCTTTTCTCTCTTCCCAGGAATTAGAACGGCTCCCGCGTCACCCGAGCGTGCTCCGACGAGCTGTTTTCCCCATACCACGATTCGCGCCGCAGGTATTACCCCTTGCCAAAGGTTGCTTAACGAAGATGGACGATAGCCATCTAGATGGTAGCGGCTACGAGGACGCTACGAATGATGGGCCTGAAGAGGCCCCCGAATCATCCTCGGCGAACCCCCAAACAATTGTTCGCAGAGCTGTGAGCAACATTTCTGTCTCTCTGTATCTGATAAAAATCACTAACGCAAAACTATTAGTGTGATGCATGTCGTGCTCGAAAGGTGTTCCCACCCGGTGCTAAAAGCAGTGCGCGCTGTGAATATCACTGACTGGTTTCAAGATCCGCTGCAACAGAGAACTGCCATGTTCTTATTGTACACACGCCAAGATAGAATGCACTCATGTAGACAACAAACCAAAAGAAAAGCGAACGAGAATTCTCATCACCCCTCAATAGTAAGTCGTTTTGCCCTACGCTTGGCGCCCGGAATCTCTTGGTGACGCACCCGCTTGGGACTGAGGCTGTGAACCCACATCGTAGCTTCTCTGGCTGACAAGGATCTTGAAGTGAAAGGAAGATTGATCAAATTGACCGCCGGTTGGAAACGGTCGTCCGGCTCCTACAAGATATGAAGGTGCACCCAACCTCCAATACTAGGGTGGGGGACAGCAGCAGCTTTACGATGACTGTCCCCCAAGCTGAACGTGCCGCATCATCTGCTCATCTGCAGTCATCTAATACATCAACACCCGCCACTTTGGTTAGCCATGCCCACCAGTCAGATGAAGATGATGGTGCTGTTATTGAGGGCGACTCTTCCCTCGCTGCACATTCCGTATTCGCTACAGAATTCGTGCAGAAGGTCGTCAGTACCGAGTCTCTTCAGGACTCGAGTCTAGACCTGGGCGAGACTCTTGAAGCATTGTCTCAAATTGTCCACGCACTGAAGCAGCCTGCTGCCGCAGTGGAGATGACGTACCCTCATGCGAAGCCAGTCAGCCGGCTTCGTATTCAGGGACTTGAGATGCCCCCCATAGAAAAAGCGGTAGGCACGATTCGAGTTGCAAAAGGTGAATAGCCCTCCGTCAATCTCATATCATCACCCCTATGCCGTCTTTGCTAAGCGAAGTTTCAATTTTCAGGACAACGCCTCTCGGGACTGGCTTGGATCTACGACTTCCTACCGTCTCGGCGCTTTCCAGACCTTTGCCTGGATGTGTACTTTTCGGATAATTACTCAGACTACGATTTCATTACAGTGAACGGCGGTCTCTACTCACTCTTCACAGATTACGCCGCACAGATCCCAGTTGAGGACAGGAAGGAGTACATGGAATATGCAAAGTGAGCAAGCTGCCTCAGACAACCATAGACAGAATACCCGTCTAACGCTACTAGAATATGCCGAGTAAACCTAGAGACCTTCCTGCTCAACCTACCTCTTCACCTTCCGGCATCTTCTGATGTGATCGTTGCACTTCTCTTCGGCGTAAGTACGGTTCTTTTTAGCCTCTTTACTTACTTGACTCTGCGAGCATCAATTAAGCTGACTATATTCAAGGCTTTCCATGCCGTCGAGATCTCTAAGCCTTCACTGGCCTGGACGCTGGTTTCAAAAGCGTCTGAACTGTGCCAAACCCTTGGTTATCATCGAATTGAATCCCTCAAGTGCTCCAAGAGTGACGGCAAAGCAACGGTTCATGGGATGCATTGGCACCAATTTCTCTTCTGGAACGTGTATTACATCGACAAGAGCCTTTCATTGCGACTGGGGCGAGCGTCGACGATTCCAGATTGGCACATCACGATGCCTCTGCCTACCGTGAAGGAACAGACGGCTAGTCTGATCCTGCCGTACCTTGTGTTGTGGGTTAAGACGGCAAAGTGCCAGGGTCAGATCTACGAGAAGCTCTACAGTCCAGACTCCATCACGCAACCATACCATGTCCGGCAAACGCGGGTTCACGAGCTAGTTTCATCGCTTCATGATATAGAAGTCCGTACTCAGGAGCTGGTCGTAAGTTGCAGCCTTAATCCTCGTGTTGGCGTTACTAAACTCCAAAGGCGAACACTCGTACCAAAGGCATTGATGTTGCAGAAGAGAGCTTCTCGGAATTCTGCGTGTCATCGGACAGTGTTCTGCGTCTGTCGCTTCTTACGTTAGTCTATAGGGCCGCGCCACGCGTCGAAGGCTCCCCGATGACCTTTAGCCCCGAATGCGTCAAAGCTGCACGGGCTGCCCTTGAGAAACATCGAGAATGTGTTGCGATCATGCGCAAATCCCATAATGTCTATTTCTCGGCCTACATGCATTGGTAGGCTCTTATGAATGGCCACCTGCGCCGCATCAGCTAATGTTTGACTGCAGGACTGTCTTGTTCTCGCCCTTTATCCCCTTCATCGTCCTGTTCTGCCAGGTGATTGAGACTCAAGATAGAGATGATTTGGCGCGCCTTCACTCTTTCGTGGTTTTTCTCCAAGAAACGGCGACCATATCCGATGCGGCAGGCAGGATGTCGCGCCTCTTCCAGGTTCTGTACAGCGTCGCCCTTCGCTTTGTAGAGTTCCGCGCCACCACACCGCAGTCCAGGAAAACAGAGGCGAGTGCCGAAATGGATGCGTATCTTGCGGCCCTAGGATTTCCGCCGAAGGGAACAGTGGAAGAAAGGCCGTACCACGATCAGCCCTCCACTTTCAACCAAAACACCGGCCATGCCCCGGAGCTTCTTTCAGTTCCTGGGATCACGGGCATGAGCGTCGACGGCATGGATGAAGACATGAGGCCAGGGAACCCAATGATCTGGATGGCAAACGCTGCCCAGCTGGAAGATTTCTTCTACTCTAATACGGCAATGATGGATCATCTACAAGACCCTCCTAGCTTCGATCTATCCCAGCAGAGCTAGTTATCGATGGAAAATAAAAAATGGGTAACGAAAACACAATGTGAAAGTCTACTCAAGTTTTGTCACAAGGTGATATAAGGCGTTAGTTGTGCTACCTGTAATTAACGGCGTTGTTTTTAGCGCAACAGTTATAAGCCTAGTTTGCGCTATATGCCTTAATAGTACATCCCTTAAGCTAGCGTCTGAGCTTTATAGACCCTACAGGTTTAAATCCCGTTAAGGATAGGGATAGGTCGCAAATACTCTACCTAGATAAGTCACTGGTCAGACGGCAACCACCTAGACTTTAGCGAGATGTACCTAATTAGAAGGTTAAAGAGTTGTAGCAGTATCCGCCCTAGGGGAGTGCGTACCTTTGGAGGGGCTATAGAGGCTTCCTTCCTAGAGTAGATCTATATAAGCAGGGCTACCTGTGATCTGGGGGGGGGTATGTCATGAGGTGATATAAGGCGTTAGTTGTGCTGTCTGCAATTAACAGTGTTGTTTTTAGTGCAACAAGTTGAAAAGTTGGAAAGTGACACATGCTGTATAAAATAATAATAGCGCTACATTGACAAAATTAAAGGGTTGAATCTGCTTCTCGTACAACTACTAAACAACTGATATACTAAATTGTGTCTCCTTCAATCCCGAAGTTGACGGGAATCATCTGTGCGACAACTGGTCTGTCTGAGCGGCATCATCACAACGATTGATGTTCCGTCATCCAGGTGATTTTTCTCACTCAACAGTTTACCTGTCTTGCATTTTGTTTTGCGACGATATCCCCGCGTCCAGAAACCGACTTTGGCCGTGAAACCGCAGACACTACTTTTGACCAAGCGGATACAAGACTATCACCATTGTAAGTCCGAACCTGATAGTGATACTCCAGCCCTTCCTGAGTGCAAGTCGAATCGTATCGGTTCGATTCGGTGCGCCACTCGCTCCAAAGTGAGCCCGTGCCTGCACGGCTTCTAACGTCGTAGCCGAGAGCACCATACACTGCATCCCAGGTGACAGCGACGCCGTACGCGACAGCTTGCGCAACAACGTTCGACAGTACCGGAGTAGGTCGTTCCGGTATCTTCAGCGGGATGCTCGGCTCATGTGTTCCAATACCATAGCCGCGAACGAGGGTCCGGGAAAACGCTCTGGCGATCTGGAACTCCCCTAGCGCGTTGGGGTGCAGGCCATCATAACTGCCGCGAGAGCAGTCGTAGTTGTTGCGAATCTCGACCAGCTCTACGGGAGACTGCGGGGTCCCCCAGTTCCTGGCCGAGGTCCGCAGAAGCTGATTGTATCTGTCGACCATGGGGGCCAACTTTTCTGTCCCCTCCATAGGGGTGCGCTGCGGCACGTCAGCAATGGCGAGCTTGACCGTCGGGTTCGCAGCGCGTATCCTGTATATCAGTTGTTCCATGGCAGCGATGGTGCCTTCAGCGTCCGCAACGCCCCATCCCATATCGTTGAACCCGAGCATGACCAACATATAGTCTGGTCGAAACCGTTCCACCTGGTCTCGCACCAAGTTCTTGCACTGTGTCGCTTGTAGTCCCCATATTGAGAAATGGCAGGAGTCGAATATTACGCCCGCAGCGTAGCCGCCGAGGTCAATCGGGACATTGCTATCCAATGCTGGCTCGGGTTCCGATGCCGATGGTTGCGGAGGACGAGAGACTTGTGGTGTTTTCGTTCCTTTGTATGGGCCGACAAACTGAAAGTTGACCCCCTCTTCTGTCATCCATTGCCAGAGCCTGTATCGCCATGTGAAGTCCCCTTCGCGACCTTGAGTCATGGAATCGCCAACAATCATAACTCTGATCGGCGTGCAGACATCGTCATCAATGCAGTCGCCCATCTTTTCTGCTTTCTTCAGATATGCATGTCAGTTGCTGGGGGAAAGAGAAAGTTGAGATCCGCTGGTGCTATTGCCTCGCAAGGTGCGCAAGTGCTCGGTCAAAGTTTGCGTGCGCATCAAAAGGGTATTGCGTGTCGTCATTCCGCAAGTTTTGTAAGCGAATTGGATGGTCCATGGTTGCCAAAGCCGTGTTCCGATGGGGGGCGAATCTAAATGCGCATCTTTTTCTAGGTGATCAATATCCATGTAACCATGTTGAATCTAGAGGCAACATTTGCAAGCACCAATGTCTCTTAGAAGAATATCTATTGTGAAACGCAGGGTTATTCCTAACTCAAAAGTCAATCTGATGTCTAGTATTGTTAGAATACGACGCCGGTGAGAGAGTCACGCGATTATTCACGTGACTCATTGCCCATGGCAGAAAAGCCAGCCCCACCACGAAGTGTATCCTTGCTTGTAGATCAACAACAATTACAACACGAACATCCTCACTTTGGTGCACCGCTTGCAACATCGGGATACAGTATTGTTCCTATGTGTATATCAACAACCATGTATTCTACCTATGTGACATGCTGGAGATGGAGACTAACTTGAATGCAGAGCCATTTGGGCGGCCCCGGACTGGCTGAACTGTGATTTACGGTGAACCCACGGTCGACGGACGCTATATCATTATTAACGACCGTCACCCCACCATCTTTCCGTCTCATGCGGTATAGTAGCCAACATGATGTTTTTTAAGCCCTCGAAGTTATCGTTCTGATTTTGACAACCACCGTGCACCAGAAGGTCCATCGCTGCATCCCATCAAGCATACTTTCTCTATTGGCATACGTCCTTCCTCTTGGTCGAAAGGTCAGAGCCCTCACTCTTTAGCGATGATGTGCGGGCTGATGGGAGGGCCATAAGCCTCGACAACGTCCTTCTTCGAGATGATGTGAGGGTTCGTCGGGGGACCGTAGGCCTCGACGCCGTCTCTCTTTGACTCGACGGCGGGGATGTGGGGGTTCACAGGCGGTCCGTAGGCTTCAACCGTGTCCTTCTTGGAGATGATGTGAGGGCTGATGGGAGGGCCATAGGCCTCGACGGCGACCGGAGCGGCAGAGGCCACGGAAGCGCAGGCCACAATGGCGGCAAGGAAAGTCTGAGCACGCATGGCGGTTGAGATGATGGCAGTTGAGTCGACTGTGCGTTGAGAAAGGAGATTCTGCAGAACCGTAGCCCGATGGTGGTTCGGGTTTGCCCTGCTGGCTGGTCGCCATAGCGTTTATATGTCCTTCCCGAAAGCCACGTTCCTCATGCATGGGTCTTTTCTCGACTACCTGGACGCAAAGAATGGTGTCTAAATCGCAAATACCCCTGGCGTCAATTATACAACACGACACCCGCCTGTATCCCGCATAACCCGAGATAAACGCCTTCCGTGCCACGCCCAGAATCCTTCGCCTCAATCCTCCATCACGAAATTGTGCCAAAGGAGCCATTCGTAAAGCTTTCAAGAGGGGTTGAAGTCTACAGATTCCACTGTCTAGGTCGCGACTGGCTGATGTCGGGAGCATGGGTCAGACTCCCTAACCCAATAGAGAAGGTGCATCAAGACCTCGAACAAGTAGTCTAGAACGCTGACCAGGCTGAGAATTCGACAACTTTCTCCAGATTATGATAAGCTACCGTGGCAAGTATGCTGTTGCTCAACTCATCTTTTGACTTGGCGCACTATAGGCACTCATCTCTATCTGCGTTCAGTCATCGCCCATCAGCCCGGGAGGAAGCCCCTCTTCACCGTGGAGTGAGACTATCTTTTCGCAGCGTTTACTCGTTTCTTGGCGGATCCTTCAGGGTCTTGGCAGATCCTTCGCCTGGGATATTGTTTCACTCAAGTCAGGCTGTTGGACGACGCTGACACAGCGGCGGCTGGAACGAAGCTTCGAGTACAAGACTTGACAGTTTTCGGCAGGTGCTTTGTATCTCATTGTCTAGCGTGGTTGCGGAACTGTCAGACGATTTCGTCTCCGCCCTTGGTACAGCTCATCCAAGAGAGACAGCAATGACTTGGAGCAGCCGGGCAACTCCTCCTCTGTTTTTAGAATGATATACTTCCGCATCTATCTGATATGCTTCGAAAACAATGAAGGACCTTTACCAGAGTGTGCCGGATCAAGACTCATCAGAAGACTTGTCAAACGAGGTACGTAAAGCGTGCCGCGCAACGCCGCCTGACGGGAGCTGACTGACGCCCGTTATAGACAAAATGGGCATTGCCACGCCCAGGAATCAGAGATGAGTGGAGCTTCCGGTCAAAGCTCATCACGGCTCTCAACGCCGTCTTCTTTGTCGCGTCATGCGGGATGCTATTCATCTCGTGGAGATGGCTCGATGACCCGGTTCGCTTGATGAAGCGGGTTTCGCCGTACAGTACAAAAGCCCCTTTTCTACGAACCGCTGCCCGTCTATCCTTTCGCTGACATTGGTCCTCGCTACAGGCCCGGTCCTGGACAGTCTGCCGATCAAGTTGGAGACGGTTGAAGTCAAGGGGACGCTCTTCAACGACTACACACCGCCGCGCATCTGGCGTGGGTCGCCGAGCGAAGAGGTCGACAAGGCCTGGG
Source organism: Colletotrichum navitas (assembly GCF_030913465.1). Lineage (NCBI taxonomy): Eukaryota > Fungi > Ascomycota > Sordariomycetes > Glomerellales > Glomerellaceae > Colletotrichum > Colletotrichum navitas. The sequence continues at coordinate 26,806 of NW_026850629.1, read as the reverse complement.
ACGACGTGGCGCGGATCGAGTACTTCGGCGTCAGCGGCGCGGCTCTCAGGAAGATGGGCAAGGACCCCGAGATATCCGTGTCCATCCCCGAGGAGTGGGGCGTCGGCCCCGACAAGTACCTGGTTGAGATTGACATGCAACACCAGCTACATTGCCTCAACGCGGTACGCAAGTACGCGTACTGGGACTACTACTACGGCGACTCGTACAAGAACATGTAAGTCGACCGCTCATTCAAACATACCTTGGGGCGAAGGGGCTTAACCGGGGCTGATCGTGGACTCTCAGTTCCATGGCGCCAAAGAGGCATCAGGCGCACTTGGAGCACTGCATCGACATACTGCTACAGGCGCTCACGTGTAACCCCTCCCTCGACTTGATATCGCATAACTGGATGAAGACGCAAGAGAACCCCTATCCGGACTTCAACATCAAGAGGCAGTGCGTCGCGCACGATCCCATATTGAAATGGCAGCATGAGAACGGCATCACGGAACAGATCTTGAAGTATAAAAACCTACCCAGGCCGGAAAACTTTCCGGAAGTTGAGCCGGAACCTTCGATTCTGTTGATTGGCGAAGACGTGGGGCATCATTTGTGATGTGTATATACCATTAGATCAATCATGGCAATGCTGTGTTTTCTTGATACAACAAATAGAAGACCGGGCTGACTCGTTCCATTGACGGCATGATTCAGTTAGCTGCTCATATGTGAGTAAACTCGAGGGTATGTCACTGAACTGAGTCGGATCGTCGTCGAGGCTATCCCCCACGGCTTCAGTGGTGAACAGAGTCTTGAATCGCTACTAGAGGAACGGTTCGCGTATTGTTCGGGAACGACGCGCTACTGAGTTGATGTAGTTCCAAATACCCGAGAAAGGACACCTTGTTGTTATCCTTTCGACAGCGATTCGATTCGGAACTTCTCTCAAAGGGAAGACTTTGAAGCCAACTTCCCTCCTCTCAAAAACGCACAGGCAAAAGCACCTGTATGTCACCGACCCCACAACCCCCAAAGGGGATCATACACCATGTAAAACGGCGCGCCCCGTGCAGATCTGTCCAATCAAAACCCTTTCCCGCAAGGCGGTGAACTCTTTACAGCTGCGCCCGTCCCGCTACCGTCCCCACATGATGTGGCAGAACCCTTCTTCCCCCGGACATGCTCCGCCTCAAACCACGCAAGTTCCGCCTCCGTCTCGACATCAACCGACGTCCCAATCTATACCCTCACAATCAACCACCTGTCCGTCCTCTCCTTAACCTCTTTACCCTTCAAATCAAGCCAGTCCCATCCGAACCAGTCGTCAGACTACCGAAACTCTCAAACAGGCCGCCGACCACGAAACAAACCAGCCCAATATGGCGCCCTCCCTCCGCGCCGTCCTCGCCCGCCTCACGGCCATCCTCCCGACACATCAAACGCCCCTCGCAGGCGACAGCATTGGCGGCCACAGCAGCGACGGCGGTCAAAGCATCGCAGTCACCCCCTACGAGCCCCTCTCCGGCGCCCCGTCGTGTCCCATCGACGGTCCGCTGAGCTGCCACAAAACTAGCGGCCCCTTAGACTCGTGCTGCTTCGTCTACCCCTCCGGCCGCCTCCTGCTCACACAGTTCTGGGACGATACCGTCCACGCCGGCGGCGCCGAGGAGGATTGGACCGTCCACGGGCTATGGTGAGTTTGTATTTCTCTCCCCGGCTCTTGCTCTGCCTACGGGAAACAGGCGTGTTTGGGGGCAATGACGCGTCAGGGGAAAAGAGATTGCTGACCGAAACCCGTACGTATGCAACAGGCCCGACCTCTGTGACGGGAGCTACAAGGCGTATTGCGGCATGACGCCGCACTTCAACAATATCAGCGATATCCTTAAGCACTACGACCAAGGCGACCTCCTGGCCTCGATGGAGAGATATTGGGTCCCTGCATAGTAAGCCCTTCCCCGTCCCCGTCCACCTGCATTTCCTGTCAGCAGTATACCGACCGGCCCGTCACCGGCCCCATATTCGCAAGTGTCCGTTACTAACAAACACACTCTTCCTCCCCGAACAGCGGTTCAAACGACCACTTCTGGGCCCACGAGTACAACAAGCACGCAAGCTGCATAAACACCCTGTCGACGTCCTGCTACGCCGACACCTACACGCCAGGCATCGAGGTCGTCGACTTCTTCACCCGCGCCTTCTCCCTCTTCCGCCAGCTCGACACCTTCACCGCCCTCGAGCGCGCCGGCATCACGCCCTCGCACTCGAAGCGCTACCCACTCGCCGACGTCATCCGCGCACTCGAGGCCCTGAGCGGCGGCCGTGTCGTGCTGCGGTGCCAGGGCCGCGGCCACGACGTGCTCCACGAGGCGTGGTACAGCTACTTCCTCCAAGGGAGCCTGCAGACGGGTCAATTCGTCCCCGCCGATGACCTCGGGAGCCACGGGGACGCCAACAACTGCGCCTCGCAGGTGCGGTACCCGCCCAAGAAGTGCCGGGGTAACTGCCCCAACTCGCAGGAGCTCTGAAGCTCCTCGTCGCAAGGACCAAGGCGGCGTGCGGTGTGCTTATACGAGAGGGTATCGTGGGTCGGAGCGGGAAACGGTTCGGCTGTTTGCGTGACGGGGTTTTGGAATTGAGATGGCGTTCGGGTCGGTGTACCACGGTGCTTTTGGGATGGACCGCGTTCGGATTGCGGGACCCCCCCCCGGTCTGTCCGGCACCGAGAGCTGCAATGTTTCGGAACCAGGATTTGGGTTGTAACATATTTCTCTCTTTCTCCCTTTTTCTTCCCAGAAATCTCGGTTCCCCCTCGGTATCGTTGCTAGGACTTCCTAATACTACAATGCGTCTTCACGGCAATGGGCGGCAATCGTGTTTCAGCCCTGCTCTGACTGGTCATCAGTGGCAAGGGGTATCCATCCGGGTGAACAGTTCCGCGTGCCTTGCGCCGACGAGGCTGCCAGCAAGTACCCGGAATTCCTTGAAACGGCCTCAAGAAAATGAGATGGAAAGTATGGGCGCGCCGTTCTTGACGGCTGCCACCTAACTCAATGCCGGGGGGCCATGCCGATTCACCATCATGGTTGTCTGATTCGTCACCTTCGCGGCGGGTGTTTGGAAACCCAGCAGGGCTTTATCAGTAATCGAGTACTTCACACATTCCATGGTCTTCGTCAACAAGGTCTAGCGTAGGTACGACATTTCTCCGAGCCGATAAGGTCGTGAGAGACACGCCAAATCCCCCTCCCTGTCAGCCTTGCATGCAGGTGTTGAGACTACGAGACATGCAGAGCTGCAGACAGGCGACGTGCGCTGAAGAAAACAACGGTTGCATGCCTTATCGGACCGACCGCGGACGCTAGATCTCATCCAGGCTAGATCGCATGGAAGTGAAATATGGGCTGAGACAAACTGAGGAGATGGCGCATGCCCACACCAATGTAGTTTAGGTGGGTGGGGAAGTGAAGAAGCTACAGCTGCAGGCCGATTCTCTGGGCGCTGTCATCGACGATGATCAGAGCAAGGTCTCTCCTTGAGGGCTTTTTTCTTCCTTTTTTCGGGCTTTTTGTGCACAGATCGCCGCGGAATGGAAGCTTGCAGCTCCTGAGAATCCCAACTAATTAACTGCAGCACGCATCGTCAACGCAACTGTCCGAAGCACCGTTGAGAAAGACGACGTCGTTCTTCTTCAGCCCTGCCAGCCAACGGCGCCACTCGACGGCCCCCCAAATGTCAGATGGCGATCGAAGCTGACACGAGCATCCCCTTCGCCCACAGGTCAAAGAGAGGCGGTGCCGTTGATGCACGTTGGCGTCGACGGTTGCTGAGGCGGCGGCAGCAGCAGCTAACATTGTCGCTTCCCAAGCTGCGTTTTTGGCCTCCGCCACAATGGAGTTGGGAAAAACGCAGATGCCGTTGAACCATTTAGCAAACCTTGTGCCCCAAGGGAAATATGGCAACAAACGTCCCATAGAGGGAGAGAGGGAAAGAGGTCGGGTATCGTGTCAATCCATACTGAGCAGCAGTGACGGGAACGAGCCCTGGTGACACGACCATGTGAGCAGCCATGCCGAGTGTGGCAGATTCGTGCTGTACCTATGATGGTTGCCCAGCTTGAGCTGGCCTCTGAATGGCGAGCTGCATCTGGGGGTTGGTCGCACGCGGGCCGCCATGTAATAGGTGCACTGGGCAGGGTGGAGACATGATGGAAGACGGTTTGGAAGCTTCGCTGCTGCGTCGACTGAGAATGATCCGGGGAAGAATAACAGGCTCAGTGGATCGGCTACTGAAATCTTCTCAACGTGAGACTGGCTGCCAAGGCCTGCATAATTGAAAAGTGTCGTGGTCTCGGACTCTGAGAGGCAAAGATGCAATTTTGACAATGCAGTAGCCGCTGCTTGAAGTTCTGTGTGGGTGAAGCCGGGAAGTGACCGCCATCGAAGGCATCCGATTATTGGGCGTAGAAGAAATCTCCATGTTGTCGCTCACGGGCGGCGCCCCCAAGGCAGCCCAAATCTCGGACTACCCACCTCCAAGTTGTCGAGGCCAACAAAGCTCATGCTTTTGTTGAACTACCAGGGATCTAGTGGCCGCGATGCAACCATGGGCGCTTTTGGCCCAGGCCTGCTCTCCATTGAGAGACGAGACCGCCAGTGTTGTGGAGGGTTTTTTCTTTTTTTTCTTTTCCCCCTCTCTCTCTCTTTAAGGGGTCGGACCGCGCTGTCGAGCATATGAAGGGGGAGCCGAATGAGAACAGACACAGTTCAAGACGACGGTCCCCGGCGTCCTCTTCCGCCAATGTCCTTTCTCCAATGCCCCGTGGACCCTCTCATCAGTGCGGTGATTGTGGTCATCATCGTGGCTGTCGTCGAATGGGAGGCAAGGAACGCCCTTCTCACAGTTGTTTCGTGTAGCTCTATTTTGCAAGCGTCGCGGTCTCAGCAAGAAACGAGCGCCAAGGGCCAACGCTGAACAGGAGATTTGAGTGGAACTCGGGCATTATTAACAATAATTCGGGCGGCAGATGGCAGACAGTGCAAGCCGACGATAGGTCGCAAGTGGCAAGTGCCCCGAAGCTCCAGTGCCGACGGGAATCAATCAGACAACGACTGTCACAGCGCCACGGCCCCAATAAAACAAAGATACCGGGGTGGTGCACTGGGGTATTCGTAAGGCGCTCAAGCCAAGCGGGCTTGTCGGGCGGCGTTGACAAGTCGGAATGGGCGAATCCAAGAATGGTGGACGGGGCGTCACGAGACTGCCGGTTGAGGTGGCGTACTAAGGAGCCGTCGTGGCGTTAGAGAGAAATGCGAGCGAGAATTCGTGTACAGCCAGAACAGGACTGAAGAAGAAGTACGACGTACAATGGAGAAAGTCGGCAAAGTGAGGCGAATGGGGAACCTGGAGTTGACGCGGAAATGCGCCTCGGCCGACGGCGAGTGAAACAGTACCCGCCTCATTGGAAGATTGCTAACGGTAGCCAACTGGCAGCGTTGGAGAGCCACACGTACCTTATTATCGTATCCGAGCTAAGGTACCTACCTAGGTAGTGAAGAGGAGCTGTTCGCATGCAACGAGCGGATGGGCGAGAGTGTGGTGGAGAGGTAGATCAGAGTACACGCACAGTACGCCAGGCGACAAGCCGTATAGCAACCAACCAACCGTGAGCCTCCTGGTGCCTCGGTCCCCAGCATGATCAGAGAGTGCGTATACAAGATTTGATTGGCGTGTTGGCTCAGCAATAGTCGGAGCGTACGGGCTATTCTGGGCGACGATGGCGCTGCAGCCGTCTGTTGGTACAACGTTGCAGGCGGCATCTGCCGGATTCGTGTTTTGGTGACAGTGACTCTTTGATCGTGCCACTGCCTCCAGGGCGGCGGACAGTCTTTGTGGGTTTCGCGGTGATTGGGAGACGGCTTTGCTGCTTTGGTAATATGATCCGAGACATCAATCGGCTGGAAATGTCGTGGTGGTAGTTATACGGTTGTTTATTGCCAGGAGACGATGGATCTCCTGCATTGACGGGTGGAAATTTGCAGCATTGCGCACGGTGGAAAACATAGATGACTTGGCTGTAGATGGCAAGGAAGGGTATGCATCGGAAGTGGAGGAGATGGTGGTGTATTGGTGCCTCCATCGTGGAAATGCATACCGTAGTGTAGGATGCCTTGCCTTGGACGCGGAAGGTTAGATCAGGTGAGAGAAAGAGGGAATTACGGAACGAATAAAGAGTATGCGGTGATGTGATGTGTCGTGGGCACAGTAAGTAAGCCTATGACATGTTACTGTCAGGTCAGGAGAAGGTGCTCCTGCCCATTTCCCACCATGGCGGGTTTGCAGGTACGTACCTCCTTCCTCGGAGTATTACCGGCATGGGCTGTCACGGCATCTTCCTGCACAGTGTATATAGACAGTGTCAGAGCATCTGGCAGCTTCCCAGGCTGCATGCTGCTCCTGCTCTCTCACTTGTTAGTTTCCTTCCTTCCCGGTGCCTTTTTCAGGTTAGCGGGCGGTAGCGCTCCAACGGGCCTAGCCACCAAACAAGCCGACTCCAGTACCTCGGTACCGTACCAACACAGCACAGTAGGAGCGAGCGCCTCCTCCGTCGCTGTTGCTTCCTTCTTTCCCAATCCGCCTAGCCTTGGTATGTACGAAGGTAACCTGTGTCGCCTGTGTGTCGCCGTAGCTTCGCTTCCAGTATCCTTTCTCTGCTGTTTTTTTCCTCCCCCATCCCCCCTGCCCCCTCCCCACTCCCCCATCTCCACTCTTCCGCAGCCGCTCTTTCCCTTCCTTCCCTTGCCTTGCCTTTTCTCATTCCCCACTTTTCGTTGCGTCCATACCTGTTTAGTCGTCGTCTTCTTCTCTTCCTTCTGTTTTCCCTCCGTCCGAGTCCTAAATCCCAGTCCCCAGTCCTGGTCCACGTCTCCCACTTACCTTCCCTTCCTTTCCGCCCACACACCCGCCCTCTCTTTCATTCGAATCCTCTCTCCTGCCAACTTTCTCTCTCGTACCTCTACCGAGCCTCGCCGAGAAATCTTCCAGTCGCCTTCGTTCGGAATAGAAACCACTGCTTGGCGGTGATTTGGCCCCGAGACGAATCGAATAGCATCGTCGTTTGGCATCTGTCCCCCCGTCAGACTTTTTCTCGAGTGGTTGTCCAGCTGCACAGACGAGCTTAGCGGGTTGTAACGGGCGTCGCAGCCCCGGATTTTGGCACCATCCCCGCGTTTCGTTCCCAGCGACTACGTCTAGAAAGGGCCGAATACACTCCATCCCTCGCATTGCGCTCCACGAATACCTCGCAGCCCTTCAGTATCTATCTCACTTATCAATATCGCATTCCCCGCAAAACTCAATCATTGCCAGGTCTTCCCGTCATTGTCGATGCCAACGTCTACTCTGGCCCGCTGCCTTCGCTCGGTATAATCCTATCCAGGTTTTCGGAGAGACCGTCGACGACGGCTCACCCCCTCGAACCGCCACGACGTCTTCACCACACATCGCCAATATGACACAGGCCGTCAAGCGGGCCTGCGACGCCTGCCATCGTCGCAAGGTCAAATGCGACGGCGTCAACCCGTGTCGCAACTGCCATACCGCCCAGCTCTCCTGCACATACAATGCCATCCCCCAGAAGAAGGGCCCCAAGGGCTCCCGCGCAAAGGTCATCAGCGAGTTGAGGGAAACACAGCGACAGACCAGTCTGTCCGCCAAGGTCCAGAACCGCATGAATGGAATCCCGAATCCTCCTGGCCCCGTCACCTTGTCTCCGACACCCGGCCTACTCTCGAGCGAACTCGTCAAGGAGTGCATCGATTTCTATTTCGCCAACCTCTACGAGAAGATACCCATCCTAGACCGTCGCCAGATCGACCTCCAGCTCCCCTACATGGAGCAGAATCGCGATACCTACTGCCTCTTGACCTCGCTGTGCGCATTCATGTTGCTCCAGCCCGGCATGTCCATGCCCACAGGCGATCCTTACAACCTCGATGTAATGCCTGGTGCCACCATCGTCGCTAGCCAGTTGCTTCTCGACGAGACTCTGCAGGTGCGCAAAGGCTACGACTACCTCGACAGCCTTAGCTTCAACACCCTCGCCGCCAACTTCTTCATCTACGGATGCTATCACGGTCTCGAGCTTCACGACAAGGCCTGGTTCTACCTCCGTGAGGTTTCCACCATGATGCATCTCAACGGCATGAGCAAGGAAGAGACATATCATGGCCCCCAGTGGGAAAATGCGGAGTCGTCCCGCAGGAGACGCCTTTACTGGCTCTTCTACATCATGGAAAGGTAACTTCCCCCCTCCGCCCAAACCCCGATGCCGTGTTTCTTGTGCTAAGCGACCGCCGTCATACAGAGCCCACGCCATCCAGCGCCAGCGACCTCTGACACTTCAGGCCACCATCAACCCTCCCAACTCTGCCGACGACCCGAGCGACCCACTCAGCCATCAGCTCAACAGCTTCATCATGCTCGTCAACCTATTCCGCCCCTTCGACGATGCCTTTACTGCCGTCTGGAACAAGACCCGGACTAACCTCTACGTTGCAAACCTCCAGAAGCAGTTGAACGAGGTTCTGCCTACCTATCTCTGCCAGGACGGCCAGCTGTCTGACCTGCGCACAAACCAGCAATGGCTCAAGAGCACCGTCTGGCAGTTGACCCACGGCAACATGAACTCACAGAATGAGGACAACATGAACTTCAACTACCCTGTCGACCTGTCCCGCGAGCTTCTGATGACCCTGGCGTCTCACTTCCCAGGACAGGGCATGGAACTGATGGGATCTGGACTGGTAAGTTTCAATGGTATGACGCATTCAGTGCCACCTGGCTGACTAGGTATCCAGATTGAGAAGCTTTTCGAGATCAGCTGCAACATGACCGACTTTCTCGCCGTTCAGCCCGCTTCTCGGGATCCCTTCACTGTTGGCCCTCGCGAACAGCTCAACCAAACGCTCAATATTGTGGCCGTTCTCCGCCATGGAGACCACCGCTTCTTGCCCCTGCTCCTGAACAAGGTTGCCGAGATCATGCCACGCTTGACCAACCCCATGTTGCAGAACGCGCCCGAAAACTCCAACCTAGGCAGTATGGACATTTTTGATGGATTTGGCAATGCTGGCATGGCTCAACCGCCCCCCCAGATGCAGATGCAGATGGATACCGAGTACGAACGTAAATATTCTACCGCCGACTACGACAAGAAGTATGGCATGTCGGACATGAACAGCAACGGCAGCGACACCAACACCATTGCGGCCTCGTCTGCCGGTGCACCTTCTGTTCCTCCAGCGACTACTGCAGATATGAACTCGCCTTTCGCTAGCTCTCCCCCAATCATGTCTCCACCGATGGAGTATCCACGCAACGGAATGACCGATTACGGATGCACTCCAATGCCCGATTTGGTCATGAGCCCGATGGGCCAAAATGGATCGGCGATGAACGGCTCGGGCACCATGAGCAACCAGCACCGACAGCAGCAGTCTCATCACCTCATACAAAACCAATGCATGACGCCTCAGCAGATGCAATCCAGTATCGGTCAGCATCATAATCAGAACATGCAACAAGGCAACATCACCCCGCCATCAATCCAAGGGCAACAGGGCCTGAATTCGGCCTCAATTCCGACATCACATCCTTTAGGTCCGGGCGGGAATAACTTGATGAACTCCATACCTCGGCAGCAGCCGCAGCGTGCCACCAGTTTCGCTATTCAACAACCGGTCCCACGCACCGTTGGTGATTTCCACGCCCTGCAGCGGGCCAACTCCGACATGCCGGGTCTATCTGGCATAGGCGCAGAGATGGACTTTAACACGCTTCGTTAAATCACGACTAAGACTCGGTGGCGTTGGGCTTTTTAAAAACACTTTCAAAATCTAGTTGGCTCATTGCCACGTGCTGGTGACTATCTCATGTCAGAAGCACTCTCTTTTCGTTTTTCGGGCACTTGCCTCTTTAAACAACACTTACTCGGTCCTTGGGTACACGGCGTGCGATTAGATACTGCGGTAGTCGCAGAGGATTCGATCATGGGAGCCAAAAAAAAAAAACAACAACAACCGAAAGCTGCCATGGGTTGGTATATTTTTGAGAAATACGGACTTCTTGTATCGGATAGGGATGTTTAGTAACTTGCATCTGCCGACAGGGGCATGGGATTCGGTGTTAGTAGGCGTTTTGCTTTGGTCCACTATTCAACAACAAGAGGAGGACTTCTGGAATATATGAGCATGGTCAGCGTGGAATGGGTATTTTGGCTATGACCGATGCTAGGGTAGAGTTGCACGGGTCGACGCCTTGATGCACGAATGAAGTTGGAATATGTCGAGTTTGCACGCTATGGCGGCAGACGCATGTCTTTATCGAGGCTAGACAAATGAAGACACTCAGATTACCCTCAGTTTATATTGACAATTATGGTGATTGATGCTAGGACCAGTCTAGCCACGCCAGGCTCAGACATCTCATTACAAGTCCTTTGTGCTTGTGGCAAGGGCCTCTCCTTATACCCTGAGACGACTGGGAGTATGTTGTATTCTCAAGGGCGCCGGAGAGTGTTGCTTGTCTGTATGCGCCGGCAAGACAACATAGTATTCGAATATGGTCACAAGATATTTGCAGTTGGTGTCTTTTGTCATGGTTCCTTTTTGCCCTCCCCCCCTCCACCCTTCCTATCCAGTTAGATTGTTTGAGTTTGGCGAGACCTCAACAGCCTTCCGGCATTGGGGACATTTCTTATTCTCTTCATCCAGAAGCCCAATATATGAGCGGCAGCACTGCAAGCTCGCGGTTTTCCTCCACCGGCAACGTCTTTGCCATCGTCGCTACCAGCTCCGTTGCTGCCTCCATGGAGACTGCCAACCATATGCAGGACCTTCTTAGACTTCCGGTGACGAACTCAATGGCCGCACCGTCCCGTGTATCAGACATCACTGGCTTGGAATAAGCCTTCAAGAAACTGAAGAATCGTCAAAGGTGAATTGAGACTGGCTGCTCTGTAATAGCGCAGGTCTCTGCGTGTTCTCTTTGGGGGCGAACTACCACACTATCCAATACGCATGTTTGAGAGCCCTTTTCTCATCGTCTTCGAGTTGCGTGACGAAGGCTAGTCGTAGTCTGCCCAGCCTTTGTTGGGTTGCATGCCGCATCTAAGTTGGCGATTCCGAAACCCTATAATAATGGCAAGCTTGCCGGCTAATGAAAATAGTGCTTGTTAGTGGTAACATCGCGACGTTTCAGCGACCAGCCTCACTGATTCCCGGAACAGTTCAGAGGGGCTCGTTGGCAATGAGATGTTGATCGACCTGATTTGGACTTGTAACCGCATCTCAGTTGATCGACCCGACCGTTGCTGTGCCATTTGCACCAACATCTTTGGCCTTGTCTAGTGTTTCTATCTCCAACCTTCGCCTTAACATCTTCCGGAACTTAATCATTACGCAATTTCAACAACGGTTAAAGCAAGAGATCTCCTTCCCGACCCCGCTCCACGCAGATCCTGTTAGTTCATCCGGCTGCTTCTGCGCTGTAGCGGCAGAACTACTGCAAGATCTCCTGGTTTCAACCACCAGGACCCTTCATCAAGATCTACCGCACCTGTGCGACCTCAAGAGGGACCGCCTTGTATCAGTACCTTAGTAAATACCCCCCGCATTTTGGAACCCCGCCATTACACCTTACACATCGTCTGCAACTTAGATACTGCGCAGTTGAGCGATATTCACCTGTAGGAGACCCAACTTCTGTAGCCCGAATGACGCGATGACCGGGATACTGTCTAAAGGGCTCAAATTTCTGTGAAGTATGACTTTTGAAATGGGATTGACGTGTATTTTAAATAAGTTCCTCACCCTTAGAGAATGTGGCTCCTATCTTATTGAAGGGTACTAGCTACCGGCTGAGTTCTGAGTATACCTCGTGGTCCTATTTAGCCAAGGTTACGGCTAAAATGAGTTGTGCTAGCTCCAACTTCCCGCAAATCGTCAGTCTTTGCAGATATCATTTACCCGGCTTCATTGCAGCTGTGGTTGAGCGATGAACAACAAAAGTATACTGCCGAAACGGAAGAGAATTATGGAACTGGCTCAACGCCGAATAGTGACGCGCTAATCAATCGACCATGATCATGAAAAGGAACGGCCTGGGTTGACAGTATGCACTTGAAGGTTAACTACTGTTGTTCTTGAACGTCCGATTTCGGGGCGCCCCTCCAACTTTGCCGAATTTCCGAGAGGTTCCACGTGGATTTTCACATAGTTTCTATCTTCGACGTCGGTAAATGATAGGACGCTTTCCAAACGCCGAAGGGCTATAGTTGATTCACTGGAGCACCCGACCGGTACGACTGGTAGGCACTTTGGTCTTCGTACAGGTCAGTAGCTATTTCCGACCCCGACGGAGTAATTCTTAGCGCGAGTAAGATCATGCAGACTGCATTTAGGCATGTTGCAAAGTTCCGGTATGAAAGTATAAGTCAAAGCACCCGCTTTCCGATCACCCCCACTTTGCAATCACCTATTTACACCAAAACTGCTCTTTTTCACTATAGCTTTAACTATATAACCCTAGTCTTAATAATTCTAAGAAAATTATTATATATAAATAATTATATAAAAAGTTTATATACTAGTTATATAATTTTTTTACTAAGTATAGGTAAAGTATTAGCTACTTAAAGCTAAAGTAGTAAAAGTGTTAAGGTTTTAGTATATTTTACTAGTATTTTTTAATAGTATTAAAATCTATATAACTTTAGAACTATAAAGTAAAAAAACCTATAATACTTTATATAGTTACTTTATAATATAAAGTATATATTTACTAGCTTATACTATAGACTATACTAGCTATACTATAGTATATACTTAAATATAAAATTTACTAAGAAAGTTTTATTAAAGAAATTTTAATTTACTTATATAAGCTTATATAAGACTATATATATTATATAGAAAATATAACTACTTAATATAGTAAATAATATAGCTATTTATAAAGTTTTAAGCTTATACTACTAGTAAATACTAAGTTATAGCTAATAATAATTTACTAGTATTTTAGTATATCTTTATATAAAGCCCTATATCTTAAGTTATACTAATAGGAATATAGTAAAAAACCTAGTATAGTAAAAGTAAGTATATAACTAACTATAGAAAATTTTATAGAATTAAAGAAGCTAGGGTTATACTATTATAGCTATAGTAAAAAGGAGTAGTTTTGGTGTATTTTAGTGTATTTTGGTGGGGAATAGGTGATCGCCAAGCGGGGGTGATTGGAAAGCGGGTGCTTTGACTTACCCCAATCGTGGTGTCACCTCGCCATACTCCTCACATGCCTTCTTATAAAACAAAGCTGACGAGTAGTCGACCGACAGTATGATTCATATCCTCAAGCCGGCTTCCATTCGTTGACACCAACCAAGGCCCTCCCAAGTGACCGTTCAAGATGTTGCACCTCATGGCTCTGCTTGCCTTCTTAGTGCAGAGCGCTTCAATCGTTGCCGCTAGCTCTGCTGCGCCATCGGCATTTGGGTTTTTCGTCAATAACACCATCCACCAGCCCCTGGGCAATGGGAGTTTCTTCTATCCTCGGTACACCGAGTTGCAAGATGGAACCATCCTTACAACCGCGTCTATCACAGGCCATACCCCCGCTTTCTTCCCCGTCTTCGAGAGCAAGGACGGCGGCGCAACGTGGGAATGGATTTCCAACGTCACGGACACGCAGAACGGGTGGGGTTTTCCCGCGCAGCCCATGCTCACCGTGTTGAGTGAGCCGTTGGGGGCATTTGATGCGGGCACCATTCTTGCAACTGGAAATAGTTGGAGTGATAACGGCACGCGCATCGACCTCTATGCAAGTGCCGACCGAGCAAGGTCGTGGGAGTTCGTCAGCCGCGTGGCTGAGGGCGGACCTCCCAATACAACAAACGGATATACACCTGTGTGGGAACCATACCTATTGTAAGCACGCTTTGATATCTTCCCGATCATTAGGAACTGTTGTAACCAAGAATCATATTCTAATTCGGCCTTCTTAGGGAATACAACAAATCTCTCATCTGCTATTATTCCGACCAGCGAGACCCAAAGCACGGCCAGAAGCTTTCGTATCAGGTCTCAACAGATTTGAAGGCTTGGGGCCCGGTTTTTGATTCCGTAGCCTATGATGAGTACCTGGCACGCCCCGGCATGCCTGTTGTTATCTGGGTTCCTCCCATCGCAAAATGGATCATCGTATATGAGTATGTCGGCGGGTACGCTTCAGACGGATCACAATACCCGGTTTACTACCGTCTTGCCGACAGCCCCCTGGAATTTCAAACCTCCAACGGTGTACCTATTGTGACCGACACCAAGAAAACACCCAACGCTAGCCCCTATGTGGCTTGGAGCACCATCGGCGGTCCCAACGGAACCATCATCGTCTCTGACGCGGACAACAGCCAAGTTTTTACCAACCAGTTCGGGGGCGACATGAACGAATGGGAAGAACACGCGACAACGGCTCCGATGGCGTACAGCAGACCTGTCCAGATCCTTCGTCAATACCCAGACCACCTTATAATCTATGGCGCCGGGACTTATGACACCTTCTCGAGTCATGTGCTCACACCTCTCACGGCGACAGCTATCAACCTGACGGAGCTCCTGGCAAATTAAGGAACCGAAATCGAAGGTATAGTCTACATAGCAATAGTAATGTTAGCTCACAGACAGTTTCAACATTTTTCCTCCTTCTCATTCTTGATTATTTTCTCTTAAGCGAGCTCGGTAACGACATAACCAGATGAGGACACGATGCTACGTCATGATTTACCGTCGCACTTATTGCTGGACTCAAGTAAATAGCAGAATCCCCCCGACGGTGGTGCTTTGTTGATACAAGTGTCGCATGCTATTCTGGCGTGCTTTTAAATATAGTTTATGGATATTCTGGGCGTCTTCCAGTCCTACAGCGTTTTGTAAATGGAGCGTCTTCCCTCAAACGCGATGCAAGCTCCAAGCCTTAAGGAACAAGAGAGCAACCTCTTCTTCCGCTTTCCACATACTAATAGCATCATGACGGGAACTCAATATTACGATGATGATTGATTGCTTGAGATTTTCTTTTGTTGAATGGTTTAAGAAGTAGTTTTCAAGTAACAGGATAATTTCACTGCTGCTCATGCACCCCAGAGTAGATGAGTTTGTGAAGTTAAGGCCGTGAGGGTTGTTGTGGCTAACGTGCCCTTCAAAATATAGAGATATGGAGGTATTTCCTGACACGGCTGAGCATGTAGATTTATCATCAAGTTAATGAGTAACAGAGTAGATTCGGATTTCCACTGGCAGCGAAGCTCCTGCCAAAATTTGAAATCACGCTTGGCCTCTAATAGTCGCATCCGATGAATAAATAGCGCAAGTAACCATACCTTGGCATTCTTTGAAGGAAAAGTTCAGTTAAATCCGGTTGATGAAAGCCAGACAGATTTTATAGAAGTCTATGTGCGTAAAGTCTTCTATCCAAGATCCTACGGTAAACTGCCTCCATTGTTTCGACCACTTCGGTCAAGCTGTACCAAGCACAAATCTGGTAGAAAGTCTGCGAAGCAGCCATCCATAATAGAATAATTTGTATAGTGTTACTGATTTGACAGATAGACAAAGATGATAAGGACGGGTGACATTTTTTAGGAAAAGAATATGACAGAAAATACAATCAGACGTAGCCCGCCATTACGATGTTCACAATATATCAAAGTCTTCTAGTTTACGTCCCCGAGACATTGGGCTCATACGGTTCTGGAAAGCTTCGAACGCCGTGCGGAAACTACCAGACGCCTGACTTGCTGCATGTGACAAAATATTACCTCTTTCCAGGTCTTTAGTAAACGGAATGAAGCATATGATTGGAATTTCCATTGGTTAGTACGCGCATTCATTGATCAGACGGACCCTGGGGTATTGAAAATGAGATTGCGTTGCTGAACCATTGTTGTCTCCCAGATTTTGACGTGTTCGATGCTGCTAGAAACTTAAGAGTTTCCCGGGATTGTTAGAGTAAGGCGTTGCAAGATCCCACATTGTGCTTTATGAGGCAATGGCAGTTATAGCCGTAATGAATCAGACATTGAGTATGTGGTGAATGCGCCTTATCTACATATCCAAAATTTAATCGCCAGGGCCATTTATATACCTTTACTAGGTGATCACCGCCTAAGGATAGTTGGAATGATGTCAGCCTTCGGGAACATATTTTCACACGAGGCTGATGGCCTGAAATGGACATCTCCTATGAGAGGTACTTAACAACGGTGAGATGTACGAATATTTTAGTGTTATCGTTATAGCACCCTAGAAGGGGTCTAGGATGGTTCACCTAGAGGCAAGAACACGATACGTATAAGCTGACAAAGCGGCGTCTTGAAGCCGTGCTTAATATTATTTTCCACGGCGAGTATTAACTATGGTCTTTGTACTCTATCACGTATCTTATATCATATACAGTGTCCAGATAGCATGACAAGTCGAAGTGTCGACTGTTGTTAATAGAAGCTATAACCTGATATGGGCCCATAGATATGTATAAATAACTAGCAGCTGTCCTGGAAAATCACATGAATTGTTTTGAAAATGGTTACTTGAAGTTCTACTCTCAGAAAGATTGGTGCGGACCTCAATGTTGCGTGCGAGAGAACCTAAATAACCGTTTCAAGACCCGAACACTGATCATACGATTCCGAATTCATGAAGATGACAGAAAGTGTACAGTGAAATGCAATGATTGAGAGAGAACTTACGATGTACGTTTCCTAGGGCATATCTCACCACTTCCTTGGCAGTGGGCTAGTGGCTTCCAATGTGACACGGGTTGCTTCCATCAAAACCTAAGGGCATAGCCTTTGAATCCTGTCCGAGTCTGCGACACAGCAGCCTCAAACATGGCTCTTGTCCAGACAATCGCCATGCGCCGAAAACTTTGACTTGCTTATTTGCCTTTCGCAAGCAAGCACGATGGAGAAAACCAATGCGGGGTCTTGATGCTGCACGCCACAACTTAGCTGGATTGGAGTAGAGGCAGAAATGCAGCTTTGACGGGGTTTCAGCCCTGATGCGAAGCAAATCTGGCTGGATCTTGGCGATTGTATGCAGAGTATCGGAGCTAAGTGACGAATAGAATAAAGGAAACATTAAACCTGCCGTGTTTCCCGGTTCGGTCGGTCGGCGGTTGGGCGGCAATCTTCTCCATACGGGTCCCACTTTAGGGCCGGGCGGGGTTCCAGCCTATCGGGCTCGGGCCGCTGGCCCCGCCCGGCCCGACAACATCTTGAGACACCGTCCGTTATCCCCATCATCAAAGAGGCCATGGGCTTGGGCATTGCTGTGGACTGTGCGAAAAACCATGCAATCCTTTAGGGGCAGTCGTTCCATGCTTTGTCACATCTACCCATCCGCTTACCGCCCAGTGCTGACTGTGCGCAGGGTCGATCGGGGAGCCGTGCGCAGGGTAGGATTCTGCGAACCAAGCAATAGGTAACCGATCTGTCTGGAATTGTACATGTGATCCATCAATCCGTTTTGTTTAAGCTGCAGAGACTCCATCCTCACTGATTACTATCCCCACTGATTAGTGACAAAGGCTGAATGCTGAGAAGTTGGGTAGAAATGCTGCCGTCATCATCTTCTGTTTGGATCTCATCCCCTCACACTGCATTCTTGGCTAGAAGCAGCACATACGTCGAAATCAGGAGAGCAGTAAGGCGCCCCATAAAGCCACAAGGGCTTAGACTTCGACCCCGCGTGCATCGCAAGCGCCCCGCAACCTTCATCACAACTCTGCATTCCCAATAGTGGACATGTACTCCAGAAACGGGAAGTGTCGTATGTGTTTGAAATAGTTCCGCTTACCGTCGGCTGTTTGAAAAACACATAAAGAGTAATCCTGCATGTAGCTTGAAGCTACGATTTGACGCAGCTTCTCCGCAAGAAGAATGCCAGATAGAGGAAAAAAGCCAATGGATTTGGCGAATCAATGCAAGAATGAGGGGTCTGGAAAGCTAATAGTCAGTAACGGTTTTCTTCTGAAGTGTGTGATGGGGAGGGGTTAGAGCAAGGTGCCACAGCACAGGCCATCGTGGCCACGTGGGTTTGAAGTGGATTCCTGTCGGTAGCATTATTAGCAACTTGGCATGCACCGCCTTGTCATAGACCTGGCGATTGACCGACCTTTCAGTTCTAGCTCGGTTGTCACCTCAAACCGGGGCACTTCCCCAGCTTCTTCCGATGTTTCCGCTGCCGCGAAATCCTTGCATCAGATAAACTTTCACAGCTGCAGCCTTGACTTTGTTGGGACTGAATCTCAGCCTCACGACGACTCCGCGTACTCTGAGAACATCCTCTGGAGTATCTGTCCCAACGCCTAACCCCTCACTGCATCTTGAGCGAAGATCTTCTATCAAGGTTTCATCAAAACTCACTCTACGGGGATCGGCAGCGGTCGAGGCTGTGCTGGAATGCCCACTCACGGACGCTGAGTACGAATTTCCCTGAGTCTTTGACTTCGTCCAGCGAAGTCTGCTGCAGCGTCTGAGGCTGACTTGTTTACATGTGAATGGAATAATCGAGCACTATAGTCTTGTTGTTCATGCTCCTCGACACTCAGGCCGATGTTTTGTGCATTCAGAGAAGCGTATACGACAATGGGACCATCACAGATGCCCTGCAAAGCGAAAGTGCAACCTTGGCAAGTCTGAAAATCGGTGTAATGTCATTTTGCCGTACAGGTGCTGTTCCATCGTAGGATTTTGCAAAACCTTCGCATTAATGCGACGACGCACGATATCCCAAAGCTGTTTGAGCTAAGATTACGTATTCATGATTCATCTTGCAACAGCGGACTCAGAGTATCAACTAGAGGATGCAATCTATAAGCCTGGCCGAGAACAGGTATAAAGTCTCAATGAATCCCCCCCCCCCAAAAGTGTTGTTAGAGAGGATCCAGAAGCATCAAGTTCTCAGCAAAAAGCCAACAGTTTAATCATTTGCAACAAATCACACCATCCTTCTAATCTATTTCAACATACTATATCTCAATATCAAAATCAAAATGGGCGACATCCGTACCACTGAGAGAGATAGCAACGTCATTGCCCTCGTTGAGGCAATCCTCGGTCACAAGATCGAGAGCCAGCCTGGCTCCTCTACTCAGAGCACCATGGAGGACTACGAGGATCTTGTCGACATGAACAATGACCATGACTTCAGCAAGGAGCCTCGCCCGGATTCTCCCCCCCGCAACCCATGTGTCGGTGCTGTCAACCCATACGCTCTCGCTGAGGCTCTCATTGGCCGCAAGATTGACCGCCAATCCATGGCCGCTGCCAAGATCCTCCAGAATGTCTTGCAGACCGACTACGATGAGCTCTTTGACATGCGTCACCGCTCCGTTCTCTTCGCCGGCATGAGGCTGAACGAGAAGGAGAGGAGGGCCGAGATGTACGACGAGAAGGACATGAAGATCCTCAATGAGCGGGATCTCATAACTCCCGACTTCTCGGGTGTTCGCAGGCTTGACGACCTCGAGAAGGTCGGTCTCAAGGACCTCAAGGATGTCAAGGTCAAGCTTGCCCGCATGCAGAACGGCAAGCTTCGTCTGGTTCTCCACGCCCATGAGCTTGGCAAGACCGTCTCCAACCGAGAGGTCACCATGTCCATCAACGAGCTCGTCACCCCCTTCAGGATGCAGAGGGGTCACTGGCAGCCACCCAATGCCTCGTGGCGCGACATGTATGACTACTTCTTCCAGACAGTCAACAAGCGCCTGATCACCGACATTACCGAGTTCCGTATCGGTGATCGCCGCGAGACCAACCGCCAGTTCGATGACCCCACCCAGGGCTGCACCAGCAACAGCTGGTTCGTCGCTGCTCTGTTTTCCGTCTTCTGGTCTGACCCCGGCGCGATCAACCGCGCCACTCGCGTTCACAGCCACGGCAACGAGAAGAAGCGCTTCTTGGCTGTCAAGTTCCACGACAAGGGCGGCAAGCAGAACAACAAGACCCAGACGGTCGATGTCAACTACGAGATCCCGATCAACAACTCGGATAACGAGCCTCTCTACTGCCGCTCCAGCGACGGTGCCGACATCTGGCCCTCGCTTTACGAGAAGGCCTTTGCCAAGTGGATCACCGGCTCCAACTCCGAGCAGCCCGATATCACCCAGACTCACTGCGGTGACCCCATCAAGGCTATGGCCCAGATCAACGGTCGCACTCCCCACTACTACAACTGCGACAACCACTCTTCTCAGACCATCTTGGGCTTGGTCCGCTCCAACAGCGTCAACAACAAGACCATTAACCCCATGACGGCCTACACGTACGCTACCGGCCGCGAGTACCACGGCGCCAACATCGTTGCCAACCACGCTTACTCCGTTCTGGGCTACTGCGTCCTTGGCGACAAGCAGTACATCGTCCTCCGCAACCCGTGGGGTGTCACCGAGCCTCAGGGCCTCACCAGCTACACTGGTCTCCTTGGCCGTCTCGAGCCCGAGGTCTGGAACCCGGCTACCCTCTTGGACCACGGTGGTCTCTTTGCCCTGGAGGCCGAGTCTTTCAAGAAGTGCTTCTCTTGCATCGGTGTCTCCAAGTAAATGTTGCGAAATAAGTGACCGGTCACTTATTTCGCAATGGGGATCTCGGGTGCTTTGGGCAACTTTGATTTGAGAGTATGAGCTTGCTTGTTTGCCTTTCTGTTTTTGTGTGCTATGTCTCAGGCTCGGTTTCCGTAGCCTGCCAAAAGTTGTGTCGTGCCGCTGCTCGTCCGGCCTATTGTTACTCGGGTTGTGTTCGAGCAGCTGGCGATGTGACAGAAAATAACAGATGGACCAGTGGACAGGATGAAAAGTTGGTGTACCTGGCCTTAGGAAAAATACTATCACAGTTGCCAAAACTACGGAAGTGCCATTCTTGATCAAACAATAAAATTCGAAGTGAACGCTCAAAGCACCCACTAAGGCTAGCTGGTTGACTAAAGGTTAGGGAAAGCCTACGATCCTCTTGAGCCATCCTACTGATACCGTTTTCTGGAGTCAGATGCGGCTGTGTACGACTTGAAGCGAACATAAGTGGACCATCTAAGATATCTCACTGTCGATGCAGTTGCGTATTCTGGTTCAGAGAATCTAACGCTGGATTTCCACACCACGATCTTGCAATACTCTTACCGGACTACTCGCTGAGGCGCGACACATAGACGCCAAGATCGCTATGGTCAACAGTCTGATCAGGACACTGAAAATACCGAATTGCCCGACAGAGCTGCGAACTCATATACTCGACGCGCTTGCGGCCTATGTCGTACCAACCGCTGCATAACTCAGTGAAATAGGGCCCCTCTATGAAGCGGACTGGGCTGCTGCTGCTGATGATGATCAAGGCACCCTCCCTGAGGTGGGCGAGGAAGCACCGCTCTTGAGTATGATGCTTGACCAAGTCATGGACAGGAAGCTAAGCCCGGAAGACAAGTTACTCATCTCCCAGTTTATTGTGGCCGCCCTTGAGAAGTCCACAGTCCATAACAGCTGTTGGATAGAACTCTTCTTCACGAAGAACAGGTTTACCCTCGAAGCCAACGAACGACTCCCCACGTGGCCCGTGAACTCAGACGCACTTGCATCGTTCTTCAAGGACTGGGTCAGCTATATTCCGGTGCCACACTTTGAGGTTCATTGTTCTGTCATCTTGACACAAATTGACCCTACCCCGGCAATTTTACGCATTACGGAAGCAGTTAAGTCGAATTAGGATCTCGCTGGCTCTAACGTAGGCAAACACTGGATTACTCAATTTGATGGTTCTGAAACCGGGAAACTCCCTCTTTACGTCTCGCAAGCATGAGACGCGTTAACTACAATCCTAAAAGATACAATGCCCAATTTGGAGGGCACCAATGGTTTCAGCGTGCGAATGGTGCAGGACCTCTTATTCTCGGTCGCGGAAAGGTTTGTCGAAAGGGTGACAACAGCTCTCCCTACTCTCTGATGTCTCATCTGTGTCAGAAACGATTTGAAAGCCATCGTCATTGGCGTTGTTGGCGGTCAAACTGCATTCCTCTGCTTAAGAAAGTCATCGCGATGATCGAAAACATCCGCGAGAAAAAAAAAAAAATCAAGATTGGACCATGCGCACTGGACAGCAAACTGGACATCTGCAAACCTTCCCCACCACCTTCAAGATCAAGATCATGGCACTCCCTATCCCATATACCAACGTTGTCCTTGGGATCTTTGCCTCGGCAGAACAAGTAGACGCTTTTGTTGCAGAGTTGTCAGGACTTGTCGATGAACTCGCCAACCGCCGTAAACCGTATCACGGGGACTTTACGCTGCTCAAAGGAGAACTTATGAAGGAGCATAGGAAAACCGATTCCGTATATTTCGCTTGGAAACTGGGGAGTCTGTATGACGCCGTACAAATCCAAGAGCCAACTCTGGCTGACTACCTACGAATGGAGCTCGTCGAAGGGTTCTTGCTCTATGCCGATGACCCAACAGACAAGGATCATCTACGCAAAGTAAAAGAGATTCTCTGCACCTGTAAAGAAAGCAAGGCAGAGGATTGGAGATATATTGTTTTCTCTATCGAGAATAAGCTACGGGGGCGAGGAAAACTAAACTCACTCGATTTCGATTAGGAAAAGCAAGTGAAGGAGTTCCGAACTCCTATTTAACTACATATGGTTGTGCTGTATGGAATACAAATAGTTTTGATTCATATTAGTCCCTCACAGAATGGATCTGATCAAAACATTGACTAAATTTCTGTAGATTATCATCCCAAACAGAATGTCTCAACCGAGCGTAGGAATAGATGGTCGAACGCATTCTGTTGGACGTGGTACTGGTTTGCCCCCGGCCCTCTTATTCGATGTTATCCTCTGAAGTCAAAAATCTTGACCACCATATATCAAAGTACTGAGACATAGCAACATCGAGTTATTGGTGAGAATAAAACTGGTATAATTCAATTCTAGCTTAGTCACTTTGACGTGTCGTAAGTGTTTCATTCTGAGATAATGCCACCCTACATACATGTTGGCTCAGCCATACTGAGCTCGTGCTCTCCCTTGTTTCCAGACCAACTGCGGATCATGGGCCTACAAAGACGCACAAGACCACCCCATAACCCAGGGAGGATCTATAAAAATGTTCATTACGTGCATCAAATCAGCTCACCAAGTATTTTCTTTGCTGCTTAATATCATGCGAGCCGTCGTTGACGATGGACAAAGACAGATTCTGAAATTAATGATGGAATAAGAAACGCCACATTTCTGTTTGTCGTCATAGCAGCACCTAGGGTTATGGTTCGAATACCGCTGCTATATAGTAGTGCGTAAACCATTGACGATGCGTTGCCCTAACGAGCAAATGATCAAGATTGTATAGATCCAAGCGCTCAGGTACTGTCCAGTATCTGCTCATTGCGCCTAACCATGCAAGAACAGACTTTTTAGCTTTTGTTGTTTCATCAGATCAAATCTTACATTCGCAGCCAAACAAGTCAACGTCCGCGCGCGACCGTGTTCGGGGTCCACGTGACTGAATGTAGTGCCGGTCATTCCGTTCCTCCGCCACTCGGAGCAAAAACTGTAGATTGACCTCAGTGCATCGTGAGACCCGACTGCTCAAACTTGCGCGCATTGATACGGCGACTTGAATGCCACAATTTGAACTTCTTGTTTTGATACGTCTTCCATATTTACCTTCTTTATACATTGTGACAATGGACAACGCTGGTAATCACACATGGTACAACACCATCGCCGAGTTGAGACTCAGAAGTAGCGTTAGTGCAGCCGACACCTTGCTTCCTACTTCATTGACGGCAAAAGGGTGGCTAGCTTGCATAGCGCTATCTCTACTCAACAGCCTTCTCGACAGATTATTGAGACATTACCAGAAGGATCCCGACCGTCGTGCTCGGTATATTAGACGTCAACGTCGACTAGGGGTATGGGAGGAGAGACAACACAGTGGTCTCGAAAAGCTTCACGAATATCTTTCCGAGATCGAGATTTCAGAGGTGGACTTGAATACGGTGGACATGCATGAGTGGCTCGACTATGCCTTCTATCGATCTTGAAAAGGTTATTAGAAACCATCGAGTGCCACTCGCTACAAGAATACAAATGATTACCATTGAATCGAATGCAATTTATTTGTAAGTGTCTAGTTCGTTTTTGATCTAGTCAAAGTTAACTCACAAATATGCTAGAAAATGCAAAATGCGCAAAACCCAGCGCATTGTGATGGTATCAATGCAGTTGTTCCCACAAACAAGAATCATCACCTCGTATTGACTAGTCTGAACCCGATCTGGGATACAAGCAATCACATTGCTCGAGATAGATGTTAAAATGACTTCAATCAGTTCAAAATCACATTAGAAGAAAACCAACTCATACAGCACGCACAATAAGATATCTACTCGTAATTTTCATGGAAGAGTGCCTCACCCGTAGGTGAAGCTGAGATACAGGTTGCGCGGGAGAAATGATGCCATGATGCAAACTGGAATTGTCAAGGCACTTCACCAATCAGACACGCAGTGGATGGGGCAGGTTTGATAAGAATACACCACAGAGAATAGGAACCCGGTATATTGGAAGTTGTTCCGTCTTACGGCTGACAATAACCATAGTCTTGTCGTTACCACTAATATTTACGCAATGTTGCGCGTTCTAGTTGATGCTAGAGGCTTTCCAAAAGATCCATGGCACCCCTGGCCCTAGTACAGATATGTTTCCTTACCACTTCGGAATTCTGGCAGAGAAATCTGGCTGAAACTTTCTCATATACGTAGTGTCGTCCCGCTTCCGCAACCCACAATCCAAATATTGCTGATGTAGATGCGCCAGCTTCTGCCTGTCGAGCTCAACACCCAATCCAGGCCCCGTTGGAACATTTAAGCCACCATCGGTCCACTTGAGAGTTCCGTCAATAACAACATCCTCGTCACGAGCCTTCCATGGCCAGTGAGTATCGCAAGCATAATCCAGGTTGGGTGTCGCGGATGCCAGGTGCGTCATGGCGGCTAGCGAAATGCCCAAATGACTGTTGGAGTGCATCGAAAGCCGCATGCCCCATGTCGCGCAGATGGCGGCCAGTGTCTGAGACCTGCGCAGCCCACCCCAGAAGTGGTGATCAGAAAGAACCACTTGGACTGCGTTTCGCAGGATCGAAGTAGGGAGGTGGGAGAAGGCGACGACAGCCATGTTCGTTGCCAACGGCATCGACGCCTCCTTGGCCACGGCTGCCATACCTCCGATCTCTGGAGCTGGATCTTCCAGGTATTCGACTATTCCTTCCAGTTCCTTGGCTACCCACTTGGAAGTCTCAACTGTCCAGGCAGCGTTAGGATCCAGCCTCAGTGGTACGCCGGGGAACGCCGTATGCAATGCCTTAATAGCTTCGACCTCCTGGGCTGGGGGGTAGACGCCGCCTTTGAGTTTGATAGCCTTGAATCCATATTCGTCAATGATCTTCTGTGCTTGCTTCACAATACCGGCAGGATCCAGCGCTGCGCCGTACTCGTCATCGGGCTCTCCAGGATGACTAGCCCACTTATAGAACAAGTATGCAGAGTATTGGACGTTGTCCCTGATACGGCCGCCAAGGAGGTCGCTCACGGGAACGCCAGCGAACTTGCCTTGAATGTCGAGGCACGCGACCTCGAACGGGGAGAAAACCTTGTCGACAACCGAGGCTGTAGTCACCATACCTGCCATGCCGTCGCCGCCAGTACTGGTATCGCCCTTCAGGGAGCCGACACAAGCTTGGTAGATGGAGTTTGTGCTATAGACCGAAATACCCTTGATGCGATCGGCCGCGAGTTGCAGGCGGCCAAGGTGAGTTGAGTCGCCGTAGGATTCGCCCAATCCATACTCATCGTCCGTAATGACCTCGATGATGCTGCGGAGTGCAAATGGCTCGTGCACACCAACACTGTTCAGCAATGGCATATCATGGAATGCCACGGGCGTGATGACAATGTCCCGGATAACTCCCCGTTGAGACATGGTTATGGATTTTGTGATGAAACCTCGACTTGGACAGTTTTCCAAGTCAGATCAACTATCGCAATTGATTCAGCAGGAAATGGCAACCTTTTTGTCGTCCGGAATTAGAGAGTGATCAAGTGAGATGAGTTCGAGGCTATCTCTAATGCATACACTTGGTGGCTAACTAGTAATTAGTACATCCGAAGTGGACATTAATCCGTTACTGTTATAGTTTTAGGAGTGGAACGCCGTCTTTTCCGCGCTCGTCTCTTGAGAAGTGGCAAGGAATCGGCCTTCCCCCCTCTCACAGCCGAGGAAATGAGGGGTTCCAGACGGAAAAGTACATCCTTTCTAAAGTTGGGGGGGAGGGTGTTTAAAAATGGCAAAGCAGTGCCAAAATTCCGACTTTGCAGCTTCATTGGCCTGTTATTGTCATGCCATCTATCCGTGGATGATGCATTTCCCTGAACCGTTAGGACAAGATCATCGTGCTGGATTCTGTCTTGGGATTTGAAAAGCCCCAAAACAGCCATAGCCAACACTCTACATGAAGTTCCTTAGAGTTAAGGGTGTTTTGCATTAATTGTGTCAGATGTTTGCTAAGTTTGATAGGACGTCGAAGCCTTGATCTTATATTTAAAAGCTCAGATGTAATGGGAATCAAGGATTCACGAAGCATAGTAACCTCTATACATATCCCAGTTTCTCATCGGCGACCTTCATGGTGTCCAACACGGTTGATGCGCTACGAG